>NC_046164.1:79465587-79723361 GCF_011064425.1 Rattus rattus | reverse complement strand
TAGAAGTTACGTATTGCTTTATATAGATTATACTTGCTTTGTTAGAGTTACATCAAGATATTTTGTTATTTGTATTATTTCAGGGGTTTATTTACCCAATTTCTTTTCTTAGTAAGTTTACCATTGTATATAGGAGGGTCAATTGTTTTTAAGTGAATGTAAAGGTATCCAGCCACTTTATATGAAGGTAATAATAGTTGTTGGAGTGTCCCTCATAGAACTTTTGTTTCTAATTGATTTCAGTTTTGAGTTTTGGTTTCACTTACTGTTGTTTCTCCTCTTTGTTGCATTTGCTTCTCTTGTTCTAGATCTTTCAGGTGTGCTGTTAAGTCACTAGTGTGAAACTACTAACTTTTTTTGAAGGCACCTCATTGCTATGTTCTTTGCAGCACCACTTTCAACGTGTCCATAAGTTTGGGCATGTTTGACTTCTTGTTCATTGAATTTTAGAAAGTCTTTATTTTTTTTCCTTTAATTCTTCTTTGACCCAGTGGCCATTGAGTACAGAGTTATTTAGTATCCATGAGTTTGTAGGCTTTTTGTGGTTTATTTTGTCTTAGTCTAGCATTTATCCAAGATAGTCTTCTAAGATAGACTGGGTTATTTCAGTTTTCTTGTATCCATTGAGAGTTGTTTTGCAACTGAAGATTTGGTCAATTTTGAAGAAAGTTCTGCAAGTTGTTAAGAACTTGTATTCCTTTATGTTTGGATGAAATGATCTGTATTTATTTGTTAGGTTCATTTGAGTTATAGCATCTGTTAGTTCCATTATTTCTGTTTAGCTTCTGTCTTGATTACTTATCCATTGATGAGAGAGAGGTGTTGAAGTCTCCCACTGTTAATGTGTGGGGTTTGATGTGTGACTTAATCTTTACTAATATTTCTTTTATGAATATGGGTACTCTTGAATTTGTGTTATAGATATTCAGAATTGAGACATTACCTTGGTAGCTTTTTTCATTGATGACCTTTCCTCATCTCTTTTAATTCTATTTTGCTGAAAGTATATTTTATTAGACATTATTTTAAGTTAATTAAAAAGTGATTTTCCAAACAATGACCCAAGAAGCTTTGAGTAGCAATACTAGTATCTAATAAAATGTCAAGGTATGTTTCTTGTATGCAGCAGAATGAAGAGTACTGTTGTTTCATCCATTCTGATGGATTGTGTGTTTTTATCGGGAAATTTAATTCATTGATATTGAGAAATATTAAAGACAAATGATTGCTATTCTTCCAGTTATTTTCATGTTCTTGGTGGCAGGGTATGGGTGTGTGTGTGTGTGTGTGTGTGTGTGTGTGTGTGTGTGTGTGTATGTGTGTGTGTACCCATGCATGTGCTTTGCTTTTTTTGATTTTGCTGGTGTGAAATTTTTTATTTCTTACATTTTCTTTTGTGTAGTCAACTAACTTGTGTTGGAGTTTTCCTTTTAGTGTCTTCCATAGGACTGGATTTGAGGGTGGATATTGTTTAAATTTAGTTTTGTCATGGAAATATTGTTTTTTCTGTCTATGGTGATTGAAAATTCTGCTGGGCATAGAAATCTGGTCTAGAATCTGTGGTCTCTTAGAAACTTCTACACATGTTTAGGTCCTTCTAGTTTTTCAAGTCTCTGTTGAGAAGTTGGGTGTAATTCTAATAGGTTTGACTTTATATGTTGTTTGCCCTGTAGCTTATAATATACTCTTTTTATTCTGTACATTTATTGTTTTGATTAATATACCCTGACCCTCTTTTCTGGTCCAATCTATTTGGTATTTTGTAAGCTTCTTGTACATTTATAGGCATCTCTTTCTTTAGGTTAGGAATTTTTTTCTATGACTTTGTTGAAAATGGTTTCTGAGGATTTGAGCTGGGAATCTTTTTATTATTTTATTTCTATTATTCTTATGTTCAGTCTTTAGAAGTGTCCCAAATTTTTGGATGGTTTGTGTCAGAAACTTTTTAGGTTTAATATTTTCTTTGACAATGCATCAGTATCTTCTAAGCCTGAGTTTCTCTCTTGTTCTCTGTTGCTGATACTTGTGTCTATAATTTCTGTTTTCCTATCTAGATTTTTCATCTCCAATATTTCCTCAGTTTGTATTTTATTTATTACTTGTATTTCAATTTCTGGTCGTATTCATTTCCTTTGCCTATTTGACTGTATTTTCTGTATTTTTTTAAGGATTCATTAATTTCCCCTTTAAAGGCTTTGATCATTATACAAGATTGATTAAGGTCGTTTTTTGTGTTTAGTTGTGTTAGATGTTCAGAGCTTACCTGGGGTAGGGTAGTTGGGTCCTGTGCTTGCTATTGCCCTAGCTATATGTTTATTTTTTTTCTTATGCTGGACTTTTAGATATTAGTTGTCTCTGGTTCGCAGGGCTCTGCAAACGCAGGCAGAGTTGGGGTAGAAAATGGAGACTGTTGATAGATGCAGTTTGTTGCTGTTAAAGCTACTCTTTATGAACCCAGAGCAAGGTGCCTGAGGTATGGTCTTACCTGGTTATACTCCGTGATAGCAGGACTTTGAGTATCCCAACGGAGCTGTAGGCCAGAAAATAAAGCACAAGTAACTGGTTGCAACTCACCACTTATTGAATAATATTTTTTAAATTAAGTAAACAATTATGTTTAAATAAAATTCAAAATATATGTAATAGGCAGAAACTGGCTGTCTCTTAACTGAAGAATATATTTTAAAGACATTGAACATTTAAATAATGGAATATTACCATAATATAAAATAATTCACATTATGAAAATTTGTAAGGAAATAGATGGAACTAGAAAAAAGCATCTTGAGTGAGGTTACCCAGATTCCAACAAACATGATATGTACTTAATTGTAAGTGGGTGTTAGCGATAAAATACAAGATAACTATGCAACAATACATAGACTGAAAGATGCTAAGTAACAAGGAGGGCCCAGTGGGGATCACTTGACTCTCAGTGAAAAGGGGAAATAGAATAGAGGTACATTGAAAGAGTTAATGGGGTTAGGGAGGGTTAAGAAGGGGAACAGGTTGGATCAACTGAGAGAGAGAGAGAGAAAGAGTAAAAGGTGTGGTGTGTGTGTGTGTGTGTGTGTGTGTGTGTGTGTGTATAAAATCTTTGGAATGATCTATAAACCTAGGGACAATAGAAATTTTAGGAATCTATGAGTACGACTTTAGCTAAGACTCCTAGCAATGGAGGATATAACCCAAAAGACCATCTCCTGTAATCAAGCAAGCTCTAATAGAGGGACTGGGACAACAACCTAGTCATAAAACCTTAAACCCACAGAAGGGGAAGTCAGTTGTTTCACCAGACAGAAGAACTGGTAAGGCTATGTGAGCTCAAACCTAGGGAATCTCAGAAATTTGAGATCTGCAGGAGGAGGGATGCTCCCTCCTCAGTTTTTTACCTGCTCTGGAACACCCCAACAAAAGGTCCATGGGTCTGCCACATACATCCTTCTCCATATACATAGAGCATCACTAGCCTCTCAAACTGAGTCAATAGGAAACACCTACCCCTAAATTCCACTCCTGTCCTCAACTTTATATATAGTCCTAGTCCACATGTAATAAAATACAAGTTAATTCAGCATGATCATCTGAGAGTGGCTGTCTGTCTTTCATTGAGCTGTAATACCTGGGTAAGAGTTTTCTTTTGAAGAATTCTATTGCTGGACCTTTGGACTCCCTGGTTATCCAGGCTCCCAGCCACTGACACCCTCTGCCATTTGCACTGTTGCCAAGCGCAGTAGCTGAAAGAGACCTGGGACAAGCTACTGCCTTGAGCAGGTTGCCCAAATCTTTTTCAAGATTCTTTTCTAAGGGCTGTGGCATTTCTGAATCCTGGCCAGAATAGAGCCCCATGGAACCTACTTGTCCTAGTTCCACTTCAACTTCCAGTCAGAAAGCTGATGACAGACTACAATTAATACTCGCCTACAGATGCAGGGTTAAAGATGGAGCAAGAAAGTGAGAATGGCGGAGCCAATGGTTGACCCAGCTTGAGTTCTCTATACCACAAGAGGAGAGAGATTCTTCCTGACACTTAATGATACTATTAAGTATACTTTTTAGACAGGAGCATAAAGTATGACTGTCATCTGAAAGGCTTCACCCAGCAATTGATGGAAAAAGATCTCAGAGACCCAGCCAAACACTAAGTGGAGCTTTGGGTCCCATTGAAGAGGAGAGGAGAGATTAGGAACCAGAGAGGCAAGAGTAACTACAAGAAAAACCTAGGAAATCAGCTAACCTTGCCCATTGGGGACCTACAGAGACTGAACCACCAACTAGTGAGTATGCATGTGACACACCATGGCCCCTGCACATATGTAAGTGCTTTTGAAGCTGAATGTTCAGGCGAACTCCCAAAGGGAGTAGGGCCTGTTTCTAATCACATGGCTCTGCTATTGGAATTCCTTACCACAACTGGGCTATCTTGCCCACACACAAATATGCGAGAAGATGCATGATCTTACTCCCAAATTGATAGGATTATGAGAGTTTTAACTGAAGGGAGGCCTTTCTTTTCTGAGGTGAAAGGAAGAAGGAGGATGGGAAGGGGTATATGAGAAGGAGAGACTAGAGGAGAGGAGGAGATGAAGACATGATAGCAAATATAATGTAAATAAGAAGAAGTAAATAAAAAATTCAGGATAAATATAGTGTAATACCTAGATCTCTGGAATCTTTAATTCCAAATGAATTTGTGACCTATGATAAATTAAGCAAATTATTGAGATGCATATCAGTATGGTAAAAAGAAATATAAAAAATTAATGAATAAATATATCTCTAAGATAAGTTACAGAAAAAAAAACTGTAAAAATTCATATAAAAAACACTGTTTACATTTTTTAAAAGAAACATACTTCCAGTAGTAATTCCACACATAGAATAGTTGTTAAATATGTTTTTTCTCTTTGTTCTTATATTTTATATTATATTGATGAAGGAGAAAATCTATTGCTTCAAATTATAAAAATATATTTAATAATGCTTGATACACCCGTTTAGGTAAAAGCTGGGTCGGGGTCACACATGTCTGCAAACATCTATGAGGATTCTAAACCACAAAAGAAAAGTTAGCTAGGTGGTGATATTTTGTAACCTGGTATTTGCAGTCTGGGGAGGCAAAAGACAAGGAGATTTCTGGTATTGCTGGCTTAGCCTTGCCTAATGTTTGGGTTCTAGGGCAAAGTGAGACTGTCTCAAAAACAAGATGAGAAATGACAATACATATTGACCTAACTCCATATGTACATATACATACATGTACTCACCACCACACACACATGCACTCAAGCACTGCACTTATTTGTGTGTGTATTTGTTCACAAAGGTCAAATAAAGGAAATTAAAGTACACCTAAATATGTCAGAAATAAAAAGGTATATTGATCCAGCTGAGAATCGAAAAACAATGTTTGATGAAGGTTACTTAGATTCTAGTATTGCTGTATTAAATTAGAAGGTGCTATAAACATCTGCGTAGAAGAAGAGGCAGTGTTTAGAGAGCAGAGTAGTACATGTCACCCAGAAATAATGATACAACAAATGAAGCAGAAATCAGCCTCCTCAGACAAGGGAAGACCCAAGAATTTCAGGGAGATTAGATTTTCAAAGACAAATATTACTTACCTAGAGATATTGGGAAATAAGTAAATAGGTAGGAAGTTCAGAAAACAGTTTTTTCTCTGTACTTAAACATTTATGATAGTAAGTAGCTACATGGGAGAAATATTTCATATGGCCAAACACATTAACTACAGAAACTAATACTGCTCCACAGAAATTGGTAAATTATGTGAGAAATTTAATCAAAACAGCAAACTAAATTTCATAGCTCTCTCTAATTTGGAGAAATAAATTATTAAGCACAATTTCATAGTTATTATAATAGATTAATTAAACTCTATTGATAAATGAGATGGCTAAGCAGAGATATTACATATGAATAGTTCTAATATACTTGGGGTCAGCTCAGTTCTTTTCTTCTGGTTCTTTTCTGAGGCAAAAGAGAATGAAGAGCATCGAGATGGGTAAGACTTGGTCTTAGTGAGATATTTAGGATTGTTGTATATTAATAAAACATTCACCTATTTTTAAGCCTTGTTCTAGGCTTCAGTAGATGACCTCACCTTCTGGAGTCTTCTGAGGTGAGAAAATGTTTAGCACCCATCATAAAATAAACAGCAGAGGGATTACATAGGGGGCCTTGTTCTATCACCAGGAACTGCAAGGGCCTAACTTCCAGCCTGCTAGTTGAAGTCACAGAGAGAAAAAGGGACACTTTGAAAAAGTGATTAAAAGTTACCTATGAAACCTCTCCAAGAGAAAGGGGAAAGGAGGTTTTAAGAAAGGGAATAATGTATTTAAAACGTGGATATGGGTGTCTAACAGAAAAAGGAACTAATGGTTCCCTTGGAAAAAAGGAGATAAGTGGTTGTCTTTCCTCTCTGTCCTCAGCACTTACACATCTTCAAGAATATACGATCACGGTAAAATGTTCATCACAAGTTTATTCCTAAATTAAAATCATAAAATTAAACAAGTTTGTAACAGAGAATGTTTTACATGCATATCCATTAGAAATAATTATCTGGGTAAATACGCAGCATCTGTCACCAGCTCTGTGGGTTCATGGAAAGTTAAAAAAAATGTCTATTTAGATTAAGATATTATTGAAGTTTTGTAATAGATAAACCCAGTCAATATTTTATATTTTCTTGAACCTATATAGTTAAACAGTTTGGTTCCTTTTATAAACTTTGTTAATGGCTTTGCCACAACCTCTTGAATATGCTCTGAATAGATGGCCTGCTTCCTATCTCAGAAGAAATTAACTCATGACACTCTGCAGACTGGCAGCATTCTCCTGCACCTTTTGACTATCAAAAAAAGAGAGCTAACAATTACTCTCTAATTTAGGAATTTTAAAAGATCATAATTAAAAGTTCAGTCTCATGTTCCTCAGAAAATTGAATAATACTGAAGACCCACCTATACTACTCCTGGGCATATTCCCAAAGATGCCTAAAATAACAGGAACACATGCTCCATTAATTTCATAGAAGCCTTATTTACAACAGCCAGAAAGTGGAAGCCACCAGAAGTCCTTCAACAGAGGAATGGATACAGAAATGGGCAAAATTAATAATGGAGTACTACCCAGCCATTACAAACAATGACTTCATGAAATTTGTAGGCAAAATGGATGGAACTAGAAAATATCATCCCGAGGAAGTAATCCAGTCACAAAAGAATACACATGGTATGTACTACTGACATGGATATTAGTGAAAAGCTTGGAAATATCCACAGATACAACTTATAAACCATACAAGTCTTCAAGAAAATCAAAGGTAGATACCTAAGTCCTACTTTAGGAAGGTAGAACAAAATAGTCACGGAGAGATTGGAAGGACTGGGGGAAGAAGAGATGAGGGCAGAGGAAAGAGGGGATAGGATCAGGTGGAGACGACAGGAAAATGTACAGAGGGTCAGGAACTGAACAGAGATATAGCAAATGGGGATGGGGAACTGAGGGTAGCCACAGGAAAGTCTGAGATGCCAGGAAAGCAAGAGGCTGCCAGGACCCAGGAGGATGACATTAGCTGAAATACCCAACAAAGGAGCGAGAACCTGTAGAGACCATATCCAGAGGTTAAACAGGACCCCAGTTGAGGGATGGAGCCACCCACCTTCCCTCAAAATTTTAACATGAATTCCTCCTGTTTAAAAAAAGAAACACAGGGCAGAGAGTTGATCAGGGATTAATGAAAGGCTGCTCCACCTGTGGATCCATCCCATGGCGCAGCCACTAAACCCAGACACATTGCTGATGCCAAGAAGTGCCACTGACAGGAGTCTCCATAGATGTCTGTTGGGAGAAGTTTGGCCAGAGCCTTTCTGATACAGATGCAGATGCTTAGCCACCCATGGACCGACATGGGGACCCTGAATGGAGGAGTTAGGGGGAAGAACTGAAGGAGCTGAACGGAACAATATCAACCAATCAGAACTCCCCCCCACAGAGCTCCTGTATGGACTAAAACACTAATCAAAGAGGGACACATAGAGGGACCCTCTATCTGAATAAGTGAAAGCAAAAGATGGTCTTTTCTAACACCAATTGAAGGGAGGTCCTTGGTCCCAGAAGGCTTGCTGACCCAGCATAGCCGGAATTCCTAGGTGGTAAAAGCAGAGGAAAGGGTAGGTGGATGGGTGGGGGAAGAACCTCATAGAAGACATTGGGGAGGTGGGTGGTGAGGGTTTCAGAGAAGAACCTGAAGGGGATAACATTTGAAATGTTAATAAAACAATGAACAAAAATTTTAAAAAATAATTAAAATCATCTATTTCTTGTATATAGCACCCTATATGACAGTACATCTTCATTGTTTGAAGAGATCTGCTCAAAAGGATGAAATTATACTTAGTGGTTAGGTATATCTATTTAAAAATAATAGGAAAAGTATATATTAGTAGCAGGAATTATTTCTAAAACAAAATTTCCTGCCTTGATCATGTTAATGATAAAAAATCTGTTACAAATTTTAAACCCAAGACAAAACCATCCTGGGGAAGATCACCTGCTAGTTTTAATTTTCAGATGATTCCAACAACCAACATTTCTTAGTAGCAGCATGTAACAGGTAAAAGATCAAGGCTTGACTTTGTCGGGGTTGGTTCTACGTTTTCTCTTATTTCAGCTCCCCAAAGTTGCACTTCCAGACCTGGAGGGTCCCTTGCCTCAGCTGGCTTCAATTGATAACAATAAAGAATCGCTTTAGAGCTAGGAAGATGGAAGCAAGGCTTTAGATTGGGTGGAGGAGCAGTTGGGAGAGAGAAGAGACAAAGAATCCAAGGACTTGAGGGAAAAGGATCAGCTGCAAGAGTCTAGGAAAGAAAAGCAACCACCCCATGAGATGTAAACAACAAAATAAATCAATAAAAATTAATAAAAGAATTTGGGAAAAATGTTCCTCGTGTATACCTCTGATTGGGTCTGAGTAGCAGAGGAAAGCATAGATTTCAAAAGATGTTTACTCTAGAAATACTAGAGGAGAGTGTTTTACTAAGTATGTGGAGGAAGTTTAGAAATGTCTGCTGTTGAGCTATTCAAGGCATATCAAAATTAGTTGGGTACATAAGTCTTTCCTTCCATGAATCCAGAGAGCCTTGGGTGCATGCACATATGTGGCTGGCTGGAAGTCAGAGAGGTTTTACTAATTCACCGCTACAAACTCTCAAATCCACAAGAAAGCATGAATGAGGGCACATAATGAAGTGAACCAGAACAAACCATGAATTTTTTCTTATGTTTGTGTCAAAGGTTGGGTCATGGCTATAAAGATCTCTTTAGGAGATGTCATGTAGGAAGCGAAATGGGCCACATGTAGCTCTGAATAGTTCCATAAGAGAGAGGCTTATCTCTTGATTCAGTAGGATTAAGTAACTGGCCCAGAGCCATGTATATGCATATTTTTGTCTTCTGTTTCATCTTTTTCTATTTAATTGCAATATACAAGCATGGCTCAGGCAAGTTGGAAAATTTTCTCCCAATTTTAAGCAAAATGAATAAAATTAGATGTGTATGTATATGTGTCATGCTGCACATCATTAATGCATTGTTTACTACAATGGGCATGTGTCTGACGTTTAGAATCAAAACTTAAACACTCCAGAGGCTCCAGTAGCCACTGCATATCTCATACTAGCAGTTAGTAGTGATCTGAAGGACAGTCAAAAATTATCCTCAGAACTCGTCCTGTGTCTAAAGCAAAGCCATGGATTCTCAAACGAACTCAGTCTGGTTTTATAAAAGCAGTTGAATTGACTAAGCTTCTCTTGCAAAATTGTTACGTTTGTAGGCACTATTTACGTACCATTAAATGGCATTGCTAGACTAAAACATGTACTTTTTGTATATGTCCTCACCTCACCTCAAATGAGATAAATACATCTCGAAATTTTCCAAGTTGTAAACACGTCTTTATAAAAGAAACCGACTAATTCAGAATGTTGATAGAGACTGACACATGTTGTAAAGAACGATAACTAAATAAAGTAATGGTAAATCTGGTCGCACTCTCTTACAGGAGCATGGGAAATTCCAGGGAGTTGGTTCTAGCTCAACATGCACAAATATCCCCACCAGTTCACAAAAGCACCATTTGGTCAGTTTGCTTGAACTGTTACCATCCAGTGTAGAGGTTTATTGTTCTTGGTTCGGTTTGATTTGATTTGTTTTTTCTGTGTAAAGCATTGGTACGTTGTAGCATGTACTTCAAACTACCCTTGCTTTTAAGGTCCAAGACAAAAAGTGTTACCAGCCCTGCCCTAGCTTCCCCCAACCTTCAAAATGAAACACACACGCACACACACACACAAAAATACACACACACACACACACACACACACACACACACACATACAGAGCTTATTTTTGATATGCCACCTCAGTGACAAGGGTTCTTCTAAAACCTCTCTCTTGGCTAACCTGCTCTTCTCTTCACTCCCAGCTCAACACCCCTAACCTTGCCTCAGCTCAGTTGGTGAGTTACTTTTGTCCTAGCTCAGCACCCTAAATCTGCCCTCAGCTTTAGTTGTTTTCCAATTTCCCTGGTCCCCTAGACCTAGTCATGGAAGTGACCATTAGCTACCCTACCCTAGATATCACATGGCTGGTGGCATTTTCCCAAAGCATTGTGAATCTTTTTCCTCCTGTGTCTGCTAGCCCGCCTGCAGAAAAAAACTCAAATTCTCCTATTCTGCCTAGATCATTGGTACTACCATCTTTTTTGATACAGGACCAAGACTAATTGGGGAACAGGGGAACTTCAGTGTCACACGAGATTCCCGATCAAAGCACTGGAACCACTTCCTAAACAATGTAGTTGTTGTCTGGGAGTGAATGGCCAAAGTCCTGGGACTGGCATTTTGATGATCATTTGTTCTCCACTTTCTTCCTTTCTATTCACAATTGTTATTCAATATTTGAATGAGCTTACTGAGGTCATTGTAATGTTTCAGGTGGATTCTTCTTGATGTTGCTCCACAGGATATCAACAGACCTGCTAGCATGTGGAGATTTGGTCATGACAAACAGAAGTTATAGTAATGCTCACCTTGTTTTGTACAATTCTCAAAAATATAACCAATTGTGAAAATTCCAAGGAGAAGTTTTAGAAACCATAGTAATAATTTTAAAATAATTTTTAACAAGAGAGAAAATCATTAAAGTTTTAAAAAGACTTAAAATGATAAATGTACACTTTATTTATAAAATGGGCTTATTTAAAAATAAAAGACCAACTACATAGTTGAGATAGCCATATGTCTTCCAGTATATTAAACAGAAAAAGAAATTGGACAGAGTACAGACAAATTGAGCACTGTTTGTTCATGTAATTTGCAGAAGTAAGTTATAATGAATATTATTTAAAATGCACAGGGATATTCTTCCTTTAAAAGTAACTAAAATTGTTTGTCATGAAGAAAATGACAGCATGAGTTGAAAAACAATGATTGAAAAGGCATGTTTATTGACTTATAGTTTTAGCAACACACATCCAAGTCTATGCACTCTGTTGCTTGTGTGTGAGGAGGCTAGTGTAATGAATACATTAAAATCAAATGAGCCAAATGTAAACAAACAGCTACAGGTCTGGGACTGTGAGAACAATGTTTCAGTGGTATGAGTAAAAGATAAAATTGTCATTGTGAAACATTCCTGCCTCCACATATACCAAATTTGGAAAGAACCATCATGCTACTTTAAGCTTTCAGGGTTTGATGGACTGTCTCATATACAATTCTTGGAGTAAAATCACACTTTCAGATATTATAAATTACCCTTTTATTTATATTCGGGTTGTTGCATCGGCAACATAAATAGCCATGCCACAGTGTAGTTCAATCAGCAGACCTCTACAACCAGCAGTTTGTGAAAATGTTTATCTAAGGATGTATGTCTATATATATATATATATATATATAATCTCCAGAATGATTTGTAAAACATCCATTTTGAAGTAGAAGTTAAAACAATCATGACTGAAAAGAGTCTTGGATTTAAGTCCAGAAATTTCCTAATAATAGAACTGAAGGCCTTTAACTGACAAGAAGAAAGCACATTCTCATGAGTTGGGGATCCCAGACTAAGAATGGGGAAAAGTAGAGACCAACTGTCTCTCCCCAGAGAGCTTCCTGATCTGGCTGAGATGTAAAATGCGTAGTCTTGGGCCTGCCATAATGTCATTAATCATTCCTCGGCCATAACTTGGTCCATCATAATGGACTGTATTTCATCAAATCACAGGCAAAATTAATTTTCCAAAGGTATTCCTCAGGCATTTTGTCCCTATGAAGAGGAAAAAAAAGAAGGTATAGTAGTGAAGAAAAGGGCTTTATAGCCCCAGTGGGTTATTCTGCATTGCCTCTAGTTTGTTGCATTGTGTGCTTTGAGTGGGACCATTGAACAGTATGTTTGGAGGCACTGTTCAAACCATGTGAATCGTCATTTGATGTTCTAGCAGTCCATATGACCATGTTGTCCTAGCCCTGGAATCTGTTTGCCTATCTCATGCCAGGGATTGTTCTCTTCATTTCTGTATGTTCAGTTACTGTGGTTAACTCACATGGTGTGTATTTGTTTTCTGATTTCACTGTATCATAGCTTTAAAGTAAAATGATAATCTGATGTGCTGTCCTTGATATCAGGATTGTATTTCATATCCTAGCCAAGCCAGCTTAAAGGACTGACCTTTCTAATGTTTTTTTTTTTTCTTTTTTCTTTTTTTTTTTGGAGCTGGGGACCGAACTCCAGACCTCAGGCATAGGCAAAGCGCCACCCTGAGCCAAACTCTAACCCCTCTAATGTTTCTTACCTTGAATATTCATTCTCCTTTTACTACAAGCCATTAATAGTACCTTTAACTATACCCATTCATGTTATATAGTTGTATTTATCCCTTAAAATTTTATACATTGATATTAATTTTTTTTATCGCGATTAGCGCATTTCATTTAAGATCTTTAAAAATGGATCCTGCGTGAGAGGATGTAGGAACTGACTAGCTATGTCAACTTCTAGACAAAGTCCAGGAGCATCATCTGAGGAATGGTTTCATATTGGAGGAATTTAAGCTTCTCAATTGAGAAAATGCTTCCTGTAAGATTAGAAAGGCCTTCCTAGGCAAACTTTCATAGGCATCTTCATGATCACATATTAGGTGTTGCTTAGCACCATTGTTATAGCAAACTCTAGGCTGCTGCTCCTAAGCACTATAATACAAGTAGAGCTCGTGCACAGTGTAGCCAAGACAGTAAAGTGCATTTTCCATGACTCGTGTGTGGATTAACTCTACCTCCAGATCCCTGCTTTGGAGTGCCATGGCTGTGCCTTCAATGAAGAACTGTGGATGTAGCTAAAGGCAAAATTAAGCTTTTAGCTCTCCTCAAGTTGCTGTAAGTGGTGTTTCATCACAGCAATAGAAACCTAATTAAAACAGACAGTAATTTTATTTTCAGTGAATTGACTGATAACATAACATGATTTTGTCCCCTGCCATTCCAAAAAATTTTCAGGATTGTGCTAGTTCAGGAAAACACAGTACAAAGCTTATAGCAGTAGCCAGTCTGGTTCTCCTTGGGGACTTTGTTTCTTGACTACAGGTAAAACTCCAGACATATGTTATTGAACTTTTCTAAATAAGCCTCAAGTGATTCATGAGAGCAGGTAGAGAAGGAATACTGGAACTAACCTTGATTCTGTGTGATTGAAACTGACTATGAGGGTTTAAATGAAGATCAGAAAAAGAACAAAGATAAACGAAGTGCTGTTGATTTGTCAATGTTTAATCAGCTTTTTTGAAGGAAAGTGAATATCTATTGCTTAATATATGTAACTTTGTAGTTCATTTATGAGAGACAATTGATATAGCTTATAGGTTATTTGTTATTAATACGTTTCTAAATTCTACAACAAACAACAGTACTGGTGGTGGGGATGGCGTATAGTAGTAGTAGTAGTAGTAGTAGTAGTAGTAGTAGTAATAGTAGTAATAGTAGCAGCAGCAGCAGTAGCAGTAAAGCAGCAGTAGTAGTAGTATGATTTATATATTAGTCTTCATCCATTAATAATGTCCTCAAATTTATAATATCCATTTGTGTATCAGTAACTTCCTGGAAGAAATTAAATTTATGTGGTTTCAAAAACTATGACCAATTTTATATTTTTGTGTTTAAGCAGGGACCTCTGAGCAGCCCCCCTACTACCTTTTGGCCTGAATTTACCACAGTTTAACGGTCGGAAATAGTGTATCACCTCAGATGATATAGCAATGACTTACTTTTAAACATACCCCAAACAGACTAAGATTTTCATTTGTTTGTGACACAAACCCAAGACATTCAACTCTATTTTTAGTCTTCCACAGACCATATATGTTACCTGTTCCAAAAATACACAGTTTTGATGTTGTCCCACTCAACCAACATTCCTTTTCTATCTCATAGATGGTCTCAATTTTACTGCTAAATTTTATTCTAGAACAACATACCTCAGTAAAGACTGAAACAGTTTAGAAACATCAATCCTAGAAAAATAAACAGTAATTTCTTTTTCATACTGTGTATGACGACATATAAAGAAATGCTATCTGATATTTGATGGTCTGGTCAAAGACTTGGAGAATCAGCAAATCTGACATATGGAAAGGTGTCATGATCAATGGGGGAACTGAAATGTTAGAAAAATATATCTATCCTTTTGAACTCAGAATTATGAGATGTTGTCCTTGTTATATTTAGGCTTTAGAAAATATCATGGTGAAGGAAGCAGGAACATTAGAACTGAGGCAATGTTAATTCCACATGCATAGGGACAAGTACACTCTAAACCAAACAGGATCCTGGTGCTGGGATGGTGAACTAGACATGGAATTCCATCCATAACCAAGAAGCTATTCCAATTTGTAAAGCACTTTGTAAAGAAAAAATAATGTCTTCTAGGGGAGTTTCATTGGGTATAAAACACAATTCAGTAGAAATTGCTAGGCCCAGAAGTAGATGTCTAATAAAAATGAACTCAAAAGTATGTAGAGTTTATTTTATACTACCTCATTTTGAGAGAGAGAGAAAGAGAGAGAGAGAGAGAGAGAGAGAGAGAGAGAGAGAGAGAGCGCAAGGGAGTGAGAGAGGAGGAGAAGAGAATGTAGAGTTATAACGAAGCAGGATCTTGAGGAAATGATGGAAGAAACCATGATTAGAAAATATTGTTTATAAAAAGAAATATTGTTTGAGCAAGTTATTATTTTCAATGAAACTATATCATAAATATAAAAGGAAGAGAGTGAAGTAAAATGCATGTCCAGACAACATCCTGACAAAGAAAGGAGAGGTAAAAGCTCATTTTGTCTTCTCTAAGGTATACTGGTGATGGCATACATAACGGCTACTCATTAAGAAAATCCCCTAGCAAAATCAGCAAAAGAATCAAAACCAAAAGACACACAAATTACAACATAGAAACCTAAAAATCATGAAAAACGAAACAAAGATATAATTCAACAATTTATGAACTTGAAGATACTAGTGGGGAAAATAATTGGATTAAGGATTTAAATGTTAACTAGTAAATATGATTAAGTATTCAAAGTTGATAAAAAGGCAGATGAATTCAACATGGAATTTGGGGAGAAAGATCAGCAAAATAGATTAAAATCCTCAGCAAAACTATTGAGAAAAATGAACAAAATGGATTAAAAGACAACAAAATGAAAGGAAATTCATCAAGAAAATGGGTATTTTGAAAAAATAGAATGCTGGAAATTTTAATCTCAATGATTTAAATGAAAAACCAATAGAAGCTATCATAAGTTTAGTTGATCAAGTAGAAGGGAAAATATCAGTGTGGAAGAAAAAGTAAAACAAAAAAATTAAAATATTAAAACATCAGTGAAGGAGTTAGAGACCCACACTCTTTCTTGTTTGCAGCTGTGCTGGGAGCAGAGCTCTGCTCTGGATCTCTATCCATTCAGCCTATACCCCAGTTGCATTTCAAATCCCCAGGTGTTCAGACACATCCAGGATCACAGATTCACAGGCACATAGGCTCACAGGAGGAGCAGGCTCCAATCAGAGACAGCAAGGCCAGTTAATTTAGAAATAACCAAATGGTGAGAGGCAAGCTCAAGAACATAAGCAACAAAAACCAATAATATGTGGCAATATCATATGTGGCAACCTGGTTATCCTATTACAGCAAGCCCTGGATACCCCTAACACATCTGTACAGCAAGATTCAGATCGAAATTCTCATCTCATGAAGGTGATAGAGGACTTTAAGGGCATAAATTACTCCCTTAAAGAAATACAGGAAAACACAACAGGTGAATGAACTGAACAAAACCATCCAGGATCTAAACATGGAAATAGAAGCATTAAAGAAAACATAAATGAAGACAATGCTGGAGATGGAAATCTTAGGAAAGAGAGCAGGAGCCACAGATGTAAGCATCACCAACAGAATACAAGAGACAGAAGAGAGAATCCCATGTGTAGAAGATACCATAGAAGACATTGAAACAACTGTCAAGGAAATACAAAAATCAAATAGCTCCTAACTTATAACATTCAAAAAATCCAGAACACAATAAAAAGTTGGAATAATAATATCTAAGAATAATAGGTATAGAAGAGAGTGAAGATTGCCAACACAAAGGGACAGCAAATATCTTCAACAAAATTACAAAACAAAACTTCCCTAACCTAAAGAAAGAGGCTTATAAACCTACAAAAAGCCTACAGAACACAAAACAGATGGGAACAGAAAAAAAATTTTTTCTCCTGTCAGGTAATAATTAAAACACCAAGTGCCTCCAATGCACAGAACAAAAGAAAGAATATTAAAAAGCAATGAAAAGGTCAAGTAAATAAAAGGCAGGCCTATATGAATTAAAACAGACTTTTCAACAGAGACTCTAAAAGCCAGAAGATCTTGAGCAGTTGTCAAACAGACCCTAAGAGAACAAAAATGCCAGCCCAAACTGCCAGCAAAACTCTAAATACTGTAAATGGAGAAACCAAGGTATTTTAAGACAAAACTAAATTTAAACAATATTTTTCTACTAATCCAGTCCTATAAAGAATAGGAAGGAAGTCCCTCAAGGCAGGAAAAACACCAAGAAAAAGCAAGAAATTAAAACTTTTTCTGGAAGAAGGAAACAAAAACATAATTCCACCAACAACAACAAAAAAAAATAACAGGAAGAAACAATCATTGATCCCAAAGATCAACATCAATGGAATCAATTACCAATAAAAACACAGAGACTTGGATACATTAGGACCCAACATTTTGCTGAATATATATGAAACACGCCTCAGTGACAAAGAAAGACACTGCCTCAAAGTATATAAGCTGGAAAAAAGTTTTCTGAGCAAATGGTCACAAGAAACAAGCTGGGAGGAGCCATTCCAATATCTAATAAAATAGACAATTAAAAAAGTAATCAAAAAAATGGGGAAGGACATAATATACTCATGAAAGGAAAAAATCCCTAAGATAAACTCTCACTTCTGAACGTCTGTGCCCTGAATGTAAGGGCAACCACATTTGTAAAAGTAACATTACTGAAGCTCAAAGCACACATTGAACCTCACACAATAATAGTAGGAGATTTCAACACCCCACTCTTACTAATTGACAGATCAAGGAAACAGAAAGTAAACATAAACACGGTGAAACTAAAAGAAGTTATGGATCAAATGGATTTAACATATATCTATAGAACATTTTACCCTAGAACAAAGAATATACCTTTTTCTTAGCACCTCATGATATCTTCTCAAAAATTGGCCATATACTCAGATACAAAACAGGTCTCAACAGATACAAGAACATTGAATTAATCCCATGTATTCTATCAGACCACCACAGACTAAGGCTGGTCTTCAATAACAATAAAAACAACAGAAAGCCCACATACACATGGAAGCTGAACAACACTCTACTCAATGGTAACTTGGTCAAGGAAACAATAAGGAAAGAAATTAAAGACTTTTTAGAATTTCATTTAAATGAAGGCCCAACATATTCAAACTTATGTGACACAATGAAATGATGAGAGGAAAACTCATATCCCTGAGAATGTCAATGAAGAAATTGGAAAGAGCATACACTAGTAGCTGAAGAGCACATCCGAAAGCTCTAAAACAAAATGAAGCAAATATACCAAAGAGGAGTAGATGGCTAGTAATAATCAAACTCAGGGCTGAAATCAACTAAATAGAAATAAAGAGAACTATACAAAGAATCAACAAAAACTAGGAGCTGTTTCTTTTGAAAAAATCAACCAGGTAGATAAACCCTTAGGCAAATAACTAGGGGCATAGAGTCAATATCCAAACTATCAAAATCAGGAAATGAACTGAAACTGAAATAACAGAACCTGAGGAAATAAAAAAAAAAATCAGACCCTACTACAAAAGTCTATATTCAACAAAACTGGAAAATCTAGATGAGATGGATGATTTTCTAGACAGATACCATGTACTGAAGTTAAATCAGGATCAGATAAACCATCTAAACAGTCCCATAACTCCTAAGGAAATAGAAGCAGTCGTTAGAAGTCCCCCAACCAAAGAAAGCCAATGGCCAGATGGTTTTAGTGCAGAATTCTATCAGATCTTCAAAGAAGGCCTAATACCAATACTTCTTAAACTGTTCCACAAAATAGAAACTAAAAGAACACTTCCCAATTTTTTCTATGAAACCACAGTTACACTGATCTTTAAATAACAAAGAGAACTTCAGAACAATTTCCCTTATAAATATTTATGCAAAAATACTCAATAAAATTCTCACAAACCGAATCCAAGAACACATCAAAACAATCATTCACCATGATCAGGTAGGCTTTATCCTGCAATGCAGGGATGCTTCAATATATAGAAATCCATCAATGTAATCTGCTATGTAAACAAACTCAAAAAGAAGACACACATTATCATCACATTAGGTGCTGAAAAACTTTGAAAACTATAACGCTCTTCATGTTACAAAAAAAATATTGGAAATATCAGAATTCAAGATCCAGACCTATATATAATAAAAAGCAATATACAGCAAGCTAATATTAACATAAAACTAAACAGAGAGAGAAACTCAAAGCAATCTCATTAAAATCAGGGACAAGACCAGGTTGTCCAGTCTCTCCCTACCTATTCAGTTTGGTATTCAATGTTCTAGCTAGAGTCAATAGATACCAAAATGAGAACAAAGGGATACAAATAAGGAAGGAGGAGGTCAAGATATCACTATCTGCAAATGGTGATACATAAGTGATAGTATACATAAGGGACCCCAAAGTTTCTACCAAGTAGGTCCTACGGCTGATAAACAACTTCAACAAAGTGCCGCATATACAATTAACTCTAACAAATCAGTACCCTTCCTCTACTCAAAGAATAAACGGGCTGAGAAAGAAATTAGGGAAATAACACCCTTCATAATAGTCACAAATAATATAAAATATCTTGATGTGACTCTAACTAAGCAAGTGAAAGATCTGTATGACAAGAACAAGTTTCTGAAGAATGAAATGATATAAGACCCTCAGAAGATGGAAAGGTTCCCATGCTCATGGATTTCTGGCAGGATTTATATAGTAAAGTAGCCATTTACCAGAAGCAATCTACAGATTCAATGCAATCCCCATCAAAATTCCAACTCAATTCTTCATAGAGTTAGAAAGAACAATTCTCAAGTTCATTTATTCTCAACAGTAAAATAACTACCAGGGGAATCTCCATTTCTGACCTCAAGCTGTACTATAGAACAATGGTGGTAAAAATTTCATGATATTGGTACAGAGATTGGCAGGTAGATCAGTGGAATAAAATTGAAGACCAAGAAATGGACCTACACACTTATGGTCACTTGATCTTTGACAAAGAAGCTAAAATCATCCAATAGAAAAATGACAGCATTTTCATTTCATCAAATGGTGCTGCCTCAACTGGCAGTCGCATGTAGAAGAATGCATATTCTTATCTCCTTGTACAATGCTAAAGTCCAAGTGGATCTTTACCTCCACATAAAAACCAGATATGCTGAATCTAATAGAAGAGAAAGGTGAAGAGCCTTGAATAATAGGGCAAAGGGGGAAAACTTCCTGAATAGAACATCAATGGCTTATGCTTTACAACCCACAATCAACAAATGGGACCTCATAAAATTGCAAAACTTTGTAAGGAAAAAGGACACATTCAATAGGACAAAACGCAACCAAACACTTGGGAAAAGATTTACCAACCCTATATCTAACAGAGTGCTATTATCCAAAAATATAAAAAAGAACTCAAGAAGTTAGACTCAAAGAATCAGCCAAGCTTCTTAAAATTGGATACAGAGCTAATAAGTTAGATAGAAACCCATCATCTCTAACATAGTAAATTTCAAAGTGCCTAACACTAACAGAAGAGAAAAATAACTACAAACAACACAACAAAAAACATCAAACAAATGCAAAATTACACTATAGGAATTAGCTCATAACTCTAAGTCATACCTTAATTGTAAACATCTTTAGTACATCACTAAATAGACAGGGACTACTTAAGTAAAAATCAAAACACAGCCATCTAATGTTTCCAGTAAATAATCCTCTTGTGCAGTCTATCCATAGACTGAGAATCAGGAAGAGAAGACAATTTATGAGGCAAACGTTAACTGAAAAAATATTCTGATAAGTAATTGTCTTATTCAGATTTCTCAAAAAGAACGGAAGTGATAGAATAAGTAACTCTAAAGGGAATTTATTAGACTGATCTACTTCCTGTTGTCCAGGTAGTCCCACAGTGACGGCCTTCCCACAGAAGGTTGGAAAAGTAGCATTAGCTCAAGCTGCAAGGCTGGATGTTTCTGGATGTTTCAAAGAAGATTCCTGGAGAGCTTCTGGTCTCTCGTCTATGTTGGAATCCTGATGAAGTGGGTTTAATACAGGTGAAAGAATGACTCAGTAGCAAGATAGATGAACTTGCCAAAGAGTGAGAACAAGAAGGCAAAAGCAGAAGTTCCTTTTTCTATGTCATTGTCAATAGGCACTCACCAGAAAGTGTGATCCAGACTTTGGGTGGTGTCCCACCTTAGTTAACTCATCAAGAAAGTCCCTCACAGGTGAGTCAAAGAGGTTGGATTTTAATTGATTCCAAATGTGTAGGTTAATGTCATTATGCAGGTGAAGGCAGACAAAATAAAAGAGACTTGTCAGTGGATGAGAAGGAAGGAAGTAGGAACAGAGGTTTTAGAAGGGAGAAGAGGAGAAGAGGCCAAAAAGGAAGAAGGAACTGAGAAATATAGCGACAGATGCTAGATTCTTTTTCTGTTGCATAGTTACAGGTTGTTATAACTATTTTTAAGAGATGGGGTGTGTTGTCTAGATGGGCAAATTATATCTTATCAATTGAACCAGAGGATATTGTGTGGTGTTCTTTTCATGTGGCGATTTTTAATTGAGTTCAGAGAGTGAGTGTATGTGGTGGCCGGACGCCCTGGCCATTGTGGAATTGGGATGCTATGCCAGGCATGGTGGCAATCTGCAAGGAAGCTGTGAGTTAGGGGGGCAGCCTTGACTGGGTGCATGCTGAACAGCTCACAACTGGCTGAGTCAGAAAGGACTTGGGGAGTAGCATGAAACCACTGAATAAATTAGCACTAGTTCCAGTGACCTGCCTGAACTGGAAGTAGTGTGAGAGTGACCACAGGGTAATGGGAACTGGTTTCGATATTTTTATTTTTTACCTCAACACAAATGGAGTCAAGCTGACAACCAATATCATAGTAATAACTTCAAACCAAAACTAGTGAAAAGAGATAAAGAAGCTTACAGTATTAATAAAGAATTCATCAAGAAAAAAATTTTTATATCTACCAAAATCAAAAGATCTCAATCTTACAAAAGTAAACATTGGTGGTGTAAAAGTTCAGGTATGTGCTGATAAATTAATAGTGAATGGCCAATGTCACTCTTCTTTTTAGACAGCTCATCTAAATATATTATGAAGTTTCAAAGAAAAACTACAGCATAGATCAGATGAACTTAACAAATATTCCACCTTAATTTGTCCATCCAATAGTCCTAAATACACAGATTCTCTAAATATGACATATTCTGCACCACACAGTAAGTCTTGAGAATCATTTAAATTATGAATTATGAGTTTATGTAGAATTGAGGGACTTTCTAACAGACAGTGCAAACATGGGGCTGATAGGTTTTGCCCTCCCTGCTTCCGTCTCCCTTGCAAACCATTAGAGTTTCTCATTTAGGCATTTCCAAATGCCTAAATCTAGCCAATAAGATCCATTCCTTGATTTGGCTCATTCCTGAGGCTGATCACAAGAATCCAGCTATCAAAACACCAAGGTTCAGTAATCAAAATGTATTATTTTTGATTACTTTTTTATTATTTTGACTGCAATGACTAACATGTTCAATCAGGATTTACTAACTCAACCTAGCACAGACTTCCTCCTTTTCTTCTTATAAACCACTCATGCAGAAATACCTGCTGCTGATCCTTGCCTGATCTAGGGGCAATCCCCACTCTTGTCCCTCTTGGATAATAAAATCTTCTTTGTGCTGAGAATTTGATGTCGAGACGTGTTCTGCACTGACTCCAAAGCCCCTTCAGAAATAGTCAGTATCAGGAAATGTACAACAAACAAAAATATTTCTAAATATTAAATACAAATTCTTTTAAAATTATTATTAGTATTTCAAAATTAAATTTAAAATCACCAACTATAATTGAAAGCTTTTAAAATTATAACCAAGACAATCCTTATATAAAATAATCAGAGATATTATAGCCCAAAAATTTGAAGGTCCAGAAAAAATTAATCCAATCCCCCAAAATAAATGTAATAAATTACTATAGTTCATTGCAGAAATTAATGAAATACAAAGTAAAGAACAAATTTAGAGGAAATAAAAATCTCAAATGAATGTACCTAACTGGAATAACAGGAAATGAAAAAGGAGATACACATAGAGAAGCTGAAGGTGGTCTATGTTCTGGGGAGATATTGCCAGCAGCAGCAATACTAAATTCAACACACATTTATTTTACACATCTAATCAAGGAAGTAGGTTTATTCTCTGTAATTGAACAAGGAGGTGGGTTCTCCGTACAGGAACAGTCTCAAGATATGAATATCCCAGAGGAGGAAACTTCAGTTTACATTTTCAACACACATTGTCAATATCTGCGCATAATCCAGGGGAAGGTTTGGTCATTCCTATGACTCTGTAATTTTGAGGTGCTTAGTATGGACATGTTCATGTTAATAAAACACTTTCACTCTAGACTACATCCCTCCCTACGCATGCACTGAGGGATTCCTTTGTTCTCATTCATGCTCTGTCTGTCTGTCTGTCCTCTTTCTCTTTGTGTGTGAGGGTAATTGAATACTCAACATGATAGCATATGTTGAAAATTCTCAGAAGACAAAGAAGACCATGGAGACAGGGAGGATAAGAATGGACAAAGTTTGGAGCAAAGATTGAAGGAAAGGACGTCCAAAGCCTGCCCCACCTGGGGATCTAGCCCATATCCAGCCACCAAACCCAGGTAATATGGCTGATGCCAAGAAGTGCATACTGACAAGAGCCTGATGTAGCTGTCTCCTCAGAGGCTCTGCCAGAGCATGACAAATACAGAGGCAGATGCTTGCAGCCAACCATTGAACTGATAATGGGGTCCCCATTGGAGGAGTTAGAGAAAAGATTGAAGGAGCTGAAGGGGCTCGTAACACCATAAGAACAATACCAACCAATCAGAGCTCCCAGGGACTAAACCACCATCCAAGAATACACATGGGCAGACCCATGGCTCCAGCTGCATATGTAGCAAAGGATGACCTTGTTGGGCACCAAAGGGAGGAGAAGCCCTTGGTCCTGCAAGACTTGACCACTCAGTGTAGGGGAATGTCAGGGTGGGGAGGTAAGTGGGTAGCTGGGTGGGAGAACACCTTCATAGAAGCAGAGAGAGAGGGGATGGCATAGGGGTTTTATGGAAGGGAAACTGTGAAAAGGAATAACATTTGAATTATAAATTAAAAATGTTCAATTAAAAAAAAAGAATGGCCAAGACAGTTTACTGGAGCACAGAGAAGAACACATAATAAAATATATTAAATACACAAAAATGTTATCAAAAATTTTCATGCTATACAAAATATTTTCAAAAAGAAAACAAAAATACTGTGTTCAGATTCAGTGTATTTCAGTGTTTTTATCTGCCAGCAGAATGAGTCACAATTGACATAATTGTCTGCTAAATCCATATGTCCACTGTTATGTTATCAAACAATAAAACTGATACTATAAATTCAATATTGACATGTACAACAATGATTTGGATATGTTCTCTTGATTTTGGGTTACTTACCTTGGCAAAATGAATTTACCTTGCTATTTAAAATGTTGAATGGAACTTATTACATAGATAGTAAATCAATATTCCAAATAGAAAGTTTTCATATTTTAAATGTAGAATATGGCATTTGTTTAAAAAAAAGTAGAAAAATATTATCAAGAATTCCCAGTGGGTTTTGTTTCCATTTTTGGAATTGTTTCAACATTTGTTAGCTTTGTAATGTATATAGCTAAAGATTCAATATTGAATGCCAGCGAGTGAATCAGTCTACCATCATTAAAAGAGGAGACATCTCATTTAGATAAATTTATTGTATGACTCATTGAAATGAAAGATCAATATACATAGAGCAGTTAATCCATAACATATTATTGAAGCATATACATTAATAAACAAAGAACATAAAAGTACCTTGCTATAAAAAAGGAACATGCAGATCCAGTATAAATCAATACAATGTTAGCAGTGACTGCTTATGAGATACTTTACTAGTTATTATAATAATAACATTTCAGCCTTCCATGAAAGTGAAAATATATGAAGATTAAAACTAGTGACCTTGAGATTTCACCTCATACCAGTCAGACTAGGTAAGATCAAAAGCTCAGGTGACAGCAGATGCTGACGAGGATGGAAAGAAAGAGGAACACTCCTCCATTGTTGGTGGCATTGCAAGTTGGAATCATTCTGGAGGTTCCTCAGAAAATTGGACATAGTACTACCTGAGGACCCAGCTATACCACTCCTGGGCAAATACCCAAATGATGTTTGTTCCAAGAGATTACAAGGACACATGCTCCACTATGTTCATAGCAGCCTTATTTGTAATAATCAGAAGCTGGAAAGAACCCAGATGTTCCTCAACAGAGGAATCGATACAGAAAATGTGGTGCATTTATATCATGGAATACTACTCAGCTATTAAAAACAATGATTTCATGAAATTCATAGGCAAATGGATGGAACTAGAAAATATCATCCTGAGTGAGGTAACCCAATCACAAAGGAACACATGGTATGCACTCATTGATAACTGCATATTAGGCAAAAACCTCGGAATACCCATGATACAACACACAGACCATATGACGCTCAAGAGGAAGGAAGACCAAAGTGCAGATGCTTCCATCCTCCTTGAAGGGGAAACAAAATACTCATGAGAGGGACTTGGAAGGAAGAGAGGAGAAGGGGGAAAGGGGGGCTGGGTCAGGTATGAGAGGAGAGGGGAATGATATACAGAGGGTCAAGGAATTGAACAGAGGTGGGTAGCAAAGGGGAATGGGGAGCTGGGTGTAGCCACCAGAGAGTCCCAGATGCCAGGGAATCAAGAGGGTCCAAGGACCCAACTCATGATGAGATTAGCTGAAATGCCCAACAAAGTGGAGTGAGAACCTATAAAGACTATATCCAGAGGTTAGGCAAGGCTCCCTGTTGGGTGATGGGGCCACCCAGGAGTCTTCAAACTTTTAACCCAGAATTACCTGTATAAAAGAAATACGGAGACTGAAGGGAAGGCCATCCAGAGGCTGCCCCACCTGGGGATCCATCCCATATACAAGCACCAAACCCAGACACTATTGTGGATGATAAGAAGTGCTTGCTGACCGGAATCTTATATAGCTGTCTCCTGAGAGGATGTGCCAGAGCCTGACAAATGCAGATGTGGGTTCTTGCAGTCACTGAGCACAGGCAACCCAATGGAGGAGTTAGAGAAAGGACTGAAAGAGCTAAAGGGGTTTGCAACCCCATAGGAAGAACAACAATACCAATCAAACAGATCCTGCAGAGCTCTCAGGGACTAAACCACCAACCAAAGAGTACACATGGAGGGACGCATGGCTCCAGCCGCATATGTAGCAGAGGATGGCCTTATCTGGCATCAATGGGAGGAGAGGCCCTTGGACTGGTGAAAACTTGATTCCCTAAAGTAGGGGAATGTCAGGGTGTTGAGGTGGCAGTGGGTCGGTGGGTGAGCACCCTCACAGAAGCAGGGGAAGGAGTATGGGATAGATAGTTTTTGGAGGGGAAACCAGAAAAGGGGATACCATTTGAAATGTAAATCAGTAAACTGCCCAATTTTAAAAGAAGAACTAGAAAACTAATTCTCTTGAGAGGTTTTCTAATCCTAAGTAGACAGGCTTAAACACATACATAAAACAACCGTAAGTACACTCAGTAGGCTGAATAAGAATGTGTTTGTAGGGTGAAAGAGAGAAGGGTTTGGAGATGAAAAAGGAGAGGTAGAATTAATTTTGTATTTTGAAGAGACTCTGTAGGCTTCAACAAAGAACAAAGAATGCATGAAATTGGGAGGAAGCAATGGTGGCAGGGATAGAGGAGGAACTGAAAAGGAGAGAATTCTGAGTGTTTGTGATCAATACATTATATTCATATATGAGGTGTTCTTTCTGTAAAAGCAAGTTGGATTGGGTGTGGCATAGTGGTACTCTGTGAGTTGTTGGACGTCATCCTTGGTCCACCTTCACAACATGATGCTAAGTGTCCTGGCTACTTTTATGTGCACCTGCTTGTTTATGAATGCTAATTGGATTCCCCAAAAAACTGCATGAGATTGTCTGCACTAGAATGTAGCTTCTGGACACCTAGCCCCAGTTGGTTCTGCTTGGTAAATAAAGATGCTGAGAGCCAATGGCTGGGAAGGGCAAACAGAGGTGGGACATTTAGAATTCCTGGGCTAAGACAGAAAGGAAGGAGAGGAGATCCACCATGGTGGGAGAAGGAGAGGAGAGAAGCCATTCCTGAGAAGAGTGGAGGACAGGAAGGTATAGCCGGCATGCGAAGGAGCCAGGAGAGTGCTGGCCCAGTTGGGCAGCCTGCTGGGTCCAGAACAACCAAAAAAGAACATAGCATTTAGTAAGCGATAACTCAGGTTTATTGATGGAATGTGGATTAGCCACATGGAGGTTAGGAAGTGACCCAGTCATTGACTTGATTAAGGCCTATCAACATATAAAAGGCTGTGTATGTCTCTTTCATTTGGGAACCCAGAACATTCGGGTGGATAGCCTAGAACCTACCACTGATTTTTTTTAATTTATTAATCCATTTATGTCACCCTTGACACGGGCTATAAATCATCTGAGAGGAGGGGAACTTCAGGTAAAATGCCTCTCAAAGATTGGGCAGTCAACGAGCTTGTACAATTTTCTTATTTAGAGATCTATGAGAGAAGGCCCAGACCATTGTGGTTGGTGCTAACAATGGACCAACGGGTAGTCCTGGGTTTCACAAGAAAGTAGTTTGAGCCAGCCACGAGGGTCGAGTTAGTAAGCAGCACCTGTCTATGACTTCTGCATCGGATCTTGCCTCAGGTTCAAACTCTCTTAGAGTGACTGACCTGACTTCTATCAATGATGGGCTACGATGTAGAAGTGTAAGCCAAATGAACCCTATTCCTTCCCAACTTGCTTTTAATCATGATACTTCATCACAGCAATAGTAACCCTAACTAGGGCACCCATTCAAATAAGCCACTCACAAAATAATAAATGTCATTTGATTCCGGTATGTACGGACCTATCTATAGTAGTCAGACTTACAGAAATAGAAATCAGAAAGGCAGCTGGAGGGTGAGGAAGGGAGAAGAGCGCTTAACAAGGAGGAAGTTTCAGTTCGGGAAATTGAAAAGATCTCCGTAGAGAACACGATGGAGTTTAAGCAGTGACGTAACCCTGTGTTCTACCTGCAGCATACTTGCGGTTCATTAACATGGTCAGTTTTACTTTATGGTATAATTATCGCCAAAACAAAATAATAACCCTATTCCTGGGTACATTTAGTAGCTTAAAACAACAGATTAAGAACAACCTACTTGATCTTTTCTCTCCTCTGTGGGATGTCTACACTCTCTTAAAAAGATCACAAAGTCAAGATCCCATCCAGAAGTTCTGCTAGCAAGATTTCTCTTCCTAAATGAACTGTTCGTTGACTAATTTACGTGGAAAAACACATTATTTTACTTCCTTTCTTCAGCAATATGTGGCTGCTCATTCTCTTCTATAATCACGAGCTGGCCACCAATATTAAGAGTAAATTCTAGAGATGCTGGAACATCTTATATATGGGCTGAAAAGGATCCACACAAAATAACACTATCTGACAAACAGAACTCAAAGTGGCTTGAGGCTTGGGAACACATCACCAGAGGAAAGCACTTTAACATAGAAATTGCCAAGCCCTTTTATCTCGAATAGCTATTGATATTTGAGAAGAATGAGAAGCCAAACCGGGGGACGGTGTCCAAAGCTTTGCGGAGTTCTTTCAGCCGGCCTCCTTGTACAGTCTTTTTCTTTGACAGTCACTGCATACCCCATGCATATTCATTAGGGATATTGTAGAAAACACCACCGAGGAAGCCAGAAGCCTGCCACACACGTGCATTATCACTTACCAAGATGAGACACAAGAGAAGTGATAATATACTTTTCGTCCCCAGAAATCATTTAAAACTCTTCTCTTTTGCTTTCGGGGAGCTTCCATATCCCCAGGAAAATGATAAGCATGGATTTCTAAACTGTCAAAGAAATGAAAGATGACCTGCCTAATGGTTCAGAAATCCCTTTTATCTTTGCAGTTTGCTTCAAAGTCTTAGAGGAGGTTTTTATATTACGGAGCAGAATAGGCAGCCAGGCGGTACTCTGATCCCGTACTTGGTGGAAACTACAGTCATAGAAATACTATTTAAGCCTCGGAGATAGATCCTCCGGTGACTGAGCTCAGCTAGGCTGCATCACGGGTGTGAGAACACAGCACATGCACCGAGCAATGAACTGCACATGCAAGGTTTGGTTAAGCGATTTAACTGACTGATTCAACCTTCCCTTGTCTGTGGTCCCCACACCTACATCCTGCATCACATGCAAGGAGTACGAACTCCAGGGGTCTTGCACCAAGGAAGTAGCTTCTCTGACTTTCACGGCTTAGAAAATGAAATAAAAAAATAAGCACAGTACAGGAGAGAAGTGGTCAAAAAACAGTGAGACGCCGCTGATGTAGGGATGCGTATTTGAGGTAGCTGGGGCTATGTGGGCAATCCTCAGGAAGATGTCTGAGGAACAGAGCCACCTTGGACATGAAAGGATGTCCTGCCTACTCTGGGAAGTGTAAACAAGCTAGGAAGCAAAATCAGGAAAGGGCAACAGAGCCCCTTTCCAGTTTCTGTATGGTAGTAATGTGAAATGGGGAAAGGAGGGAAGGGAATGTAGGAGGGACGGAGGGAGAGAGGGAAAGAGAAAGAGAAGAGCGATAACTGATCCCCAGCTGTGCGTATTATAAACCAAATCATGGCATTTTCTTCCCTGGACAACCTTAGAGGAATTCCAAACTCTTGACCCACCATCTTGATATGGTGTCCACAGACCTGAGAAAATTCTAGCAAATTTCTGCACAGTCCCTCCCATCTGGATTATCTTGATGTCTAATTTTTGTATAGACTTTATGAAGAGCCAAGAGCATTTTTTTTCTGGAAGGTCATTCTATAATCACAAGTAATAAATAAAATAATAATAATAAATAATAATAATATAGTAAATTATTCTTATTTCTCTTAAGTTGTCCCTCTGCATGGGACAACTATGGGAATACCTATCTATGGGAAAACCATAGAAGCTATTGCAATACTATTTTCAAACTATGTTTAACTTATACCTTATAGTAATATGGTAGCCCTTAAACTTAACAGTGTTTTAATTATTACAAAATGTGATTGATCGAAATTATTAATTTCAATATTCCTTTCCCCTAAAATTTCAGGTATTTAATCTTCTAAAATAATAATTAAACTCTGTCTAGATATGCTAACAATATGACAGGGCTAAAGTATATGAATAAAAATAGTTTATTTTCTTGCTGTATCAACTTTTCATAGAGAAATTTGTATAAGTTTGTCATGTCCATCAGGCGTCAACATAGGTAGCCATGTGACTGACTATATCTGTGTCAGCCAGATCCATTTCATAATTACTTGTATTAAAGAGATCTGTAATTCCCCTTAACATTACTTCTGCCCTCTACTATAGGATGAAGATTTAATGCAGCCCTTTCTTTAAACTAGGAGCTAAATTTCCTTGTCATAATCTCTATTAGAAATGTAAGAATACGGCTGGAGAAATGGCTCAGTGGTTAAGTGCACATCCAGAGGTCCTGAGTTCAATTCCCAGCAACGGCATGGTGGCTCCCAACCATCTGTAATGAGATCTGATGCCCTCTTTTGGGGTGTCTAAGACAGCTACAGTGTACTTATTTATATACATTAAATAAATAAATCTTTAATAAAAGAAATGTAAGAATGAAAATTAGTTTCTTTAGCTTAGAACAGTGATGCCAATAGGATGCTTAACTCTGCACTACATTAAGGTCACTAAAATATTCAACAAAGGCACATCTGTCTGAAATGTTTGGATGGATGGTCAATTTCTCAGATTCGGTGTGTTTACATTTAGTACTACTCCCTGTTGTTTGTTTTCCAATCATAAGGATTGGAATTTTATGAAACACTTATGGCATCTACCAAAATGACTTGTTTATCCTTTCATTAGTTAGTTGAGCTCTCATACAGTGGTATTTCTCTTTCACATTCCAGAACAATGTGCATCTGAAAGAACATATGGATGTTATTTACTACACAATGAGGACTCTTGAAATCTTAAGTCTCTAACAGCCACTGCAATTGCTATTCTTAGGCTCTTAAAATTACTAACATTGTGGCTGATTTAACATCCTTTTAAATTTTAAAGACTTTGCTGGTATATTGCTTGCTTCTAATATATATAGCTTAATCTCAAAAATCATTAGAAATAAAAGCAATTTATTAATGATTTTCTATTTTATCACATATCTAAAAAGTTACAGGGTCATGCAGCTCACCCAGGGACAAATATACACTGGGAATATATTTAACTATGTTTCTGCAGTCATATTATGATATGATTATTTAACATTCATCCACATATGTTTTTAGGGTTGTTTTATAATATCATAAAGTATTCTGAAATCAGTACGATTGGAAACATGTTTAAGAATGGAGGAAAACTTTAAAGATTTCTGAAAAGGTAGAATTGCTAGTTTCTTAGATGTGTATGTTCCCCACCAAACCTAATACTAAGTTGTTGTCCAAAGTGTAATCTAAAGTAATTCACGGGAAGATGTGTGAGGGTTGCTTGTGTACCTGCTTAGGACAACATTTCTAGCAGGTGATTTGTACCCTTGCAGGTGTGACAGAAGGAAGAGAGCCTTGGTCTTGTGTTAACTTCCTCAGTTCTTTACAGGAGCAAGATTCCTGGGATTCCCTACTTACTCTGGGAAATGTTTTTTCTTTTGGTTTTGGGACATCCCATAATTCATTTTTTATTCTATGGGTGTATTATTTCCAAACCGTTCAGTTTTTAAATATTCCCAACATTTTGTTCTTTTGTACAAATATAATACATATCTGATAGACAACATACATGTTATTTCTCAACTTTCAGTTGCAGAAATAATCCTCTCTAAATAAGGTTTCTTATAGTATCCTCAAATTTCATCTTTTTAACAAAAGCTTATTTTCTTGCTTAAAAATTATGTTTTGTTGTTTTTCTCAATGCACCCTCCTAATACATGTACTTTACTGGGAAGACAGTTCTAAAGTTAAATTTCTAAATATATTTTGCCTGTAATTTTTCTCAGACTAACCTCAAACTCCCTCTCCCCACTATACCTGGTTTACATCATTCCTATTCATATTTATGTTTTTTTTTTAATTTTTTTTTTTATTATCTTTATACATTTCAAGTGTTACATCAATCCATTTCATCTTACTATGCTAGCATGGGACCCAGGCTTCCCCTTCATCTAAATACCAAAAAGTCCTTAGTCTTTGGGTAGTGGCTTGTGTTTATATTTTGGGTGCTGCATATGGGGTTATTATGTTCTTTCTCTGATTCCTTCAAGGGGTCCTGTTCTCTTAAAATTGATGCATTCACATTTTTTGTTGTTTTTTTTCTAGGCATCAATTCAAGCATTTCTAAAAATCAACAACAACAATGTCTTTCAACAGGAATGGTTTAGTTCCAACAAAACAACAGATAAACAAAACAGAATTCCTCTGGGATACTCTTATTATGAATAAGGCTTGAACATAGTGGGAAGACATCTTTTGGGTTCAAGTAAAGTTAATGTCCAATTTTTTATCAGACTATTTAGTTATGTTTCATTAGCTGGCATTCACTAGATCTTAACCCAGGCTGGCCTGTAATTCATTATGTAGCTCAGACTAACCTCAAACTCCCTGTGCTTGTGCCTCTCCAGGGCTGTGATTATATAGATGTTAAGCCACTATACCCGGTTTAAATCTTTTATTCTGTATCTCATATTTCATGTTTCTAATCAGCCATATTTTTAATATATTACTGTTTTGTTTATTTCACAACAACCCCTTTACTAATTCCTGATTCATCTATTTCTACTCTGTATCGAGTTCCTAGTTCCTTATATATGCACATATTCATCAGTAAACATCATTTGTTTGCCTTTCTTGTTTGCCTGATGATTCTAAGAAGTTCATTTGTACTGTCTCACATCTCTCATATTTTATAACTTTGGTGACACACAACATGCCAAACCCTTTGACCCAGGTTACAGCTCACTGTCCTTGTATTCAGGCCTTTATTCTGAGATGTAGTCCTGATGTATTTCTGCATTGAAGAATTCTGGCCACTTATAAAGACATTGTGTCACATTTTTTGTATTTCCTGTATTTTACCTGGGAGGTAAAAATGGTATTGAATTTTCTTGTTGCAAGTCATATTTTTCTGTCTGGCTAATACCCTGATTAGTAGCAATTTGGGAATAAGTTTGCTTACATTTGGCTTCATATTTTATGGACAAAGCATTTGCCATGAAGGTTAGTTAATGCTGGGAGGGGGCCTGTATTCTTACAGGTCTTTATAGGACAGTTGCTTCCATTTCTCTGAGAGCACCACACTCTTGTCATGAAGCAACCCATCTTACATGCGATGCATTAGTTGGTCTCACCCTCACCTATGAAACAAACCTTCCTTAACTCCAAATGCAACAAGGACTGCAATGTAAGATTGATTCCCTGAATCTGATAAAAAATAAAGTAGGCTATATGGGTGAACTTAGAGGTGTAGTAAAGAACTTTCTGAACAGGCTCCAGTGATGCAGACATTAAGACCAACAACTGAAAATGGGACCTTGTGAAACTAAAAGGACAGCAAAGGACACTATCACACCATATGAGACTGCTTTCAGAATGGAAAAATAGTCTTTACCAGCTACACATCCGACAAAGTCTTAGTATCCAAAAATATATAAAGAATTCGAATTGAATACTAAGAAAAAATAACATAATTAAAAATGGGTCTGGCAACTAGACAAAGAATTATTAAAATCTAAGATACAACATATAACCATTCTTAGCCAACAGAAAAATGCCAACTAGAGCTACTTTGATATTTCATCTTATTTCCAGTAGAATAACTAAGATCACACACACACACACACACACACACACACACACTTAAAAACAACAACCAAAACAACAATGACAACAACAACAACAACAAAACTAAATGAAAACAAGACGGAAACAGACTAGATGACCATTCACCAGTGAATAAATTACCAAAATGTGGTGCAGCTACACAATGTAATATTATTTAGCTGTTGAGAAAATGAAATTTTGATAATTGAAAGTCAATGGATGTACTTATGTGGTGGTTTGAACGAAAAATGTCTCCTGTAGGCTCTTATGTTTCAGTGTTTTGTTCATAGTTAGTAGTAATGTTTAGAAAGCATTAAGTGGTGTGGCCTTGTTGGAGAAGGTGCACCACTGGGCATGGACTTTGAGGGTTCAAAGCCCACATGGGTTCAGTATTGCCTTCTCTGCCTTTGCAAGAGGATGAAAGTTTTCAACTACAATTTCAATCTCTATTCCTGCTTCTTACCATGATGAAACTATAAAGAAACTCCAATGAAATATTTTCTTTTGTAAGTGTTAGCTTGGTCATGGTGTCTCTTCACAGCAGTAGAGCAGTAACCAAGACAGATTTGGAAACAATAATTCAGGTAAGCCAGACTCACAAAGACAGATATCTTATGTTTTCTTTCATTTGTAGGGATTACCTTTGAGTCTTTAGACATGTGTTTTCCACTTATAATTTCATGGAGGTTTGCTTTCTAGAGAGAGGAGATAGAACACAATGGTACAGAGGGAATAAGGAGACTAAAGGAGCCGGATTATTAAATTGGGTAGGGGATATGAGGAAAGAGCAAAGACCGAGATATGAAGAGGGATAACTGACCTTTCAATACCATCATATAAAAATTATTGCCATAGAAATTTGCTAAAATATATACATATGTGCATAAATCTATGTATGCCTACACATACATTTAAAATAGGCATTTAAATAAAACTGAGGCTCAGCCCTCTCTGGCTGTTACACCCCTTCCTCCCAAGGCTTAGGGATTACTGTGGGAGTGGGATCAGAAGATTGTAAGATGCAGAAGCATCTCAATAATAACAAAGAAAGAGTGTCTTCCAGACACAGCATGGCAGCTGAACATATGAGATCATAGCATCTGTGACAGTACATATGAGACGTGGGCAAACTCAAACCTGACAAAACCCACAATGACAAGGGTCGGCGGGCACAATTATCGTCCCTAGCTAAAGAGCTAATTTCAACGGATAGCATCTGAAATGGAAAGAAAGAAATACAAACTACCAAGTGTCTTCCCCAACTCAACTCCCAGTTTCCAGCTGTCCTTCCCAGAGGCAATCACTATGATTCTTAATTACCACTTCAGAGATATTCTGTGGGAATGCAGATGTATATTAATGCATCTTTTATGTGTTATAAAGCTGGGGTATAATTTATGTGTACTTTTCATTGTGTCTTTTTTATGTAGAAGTCTTTGTAATTACTCCATATCACAGGGGGAAACAATATCTAATTATTTTCAAAGACTGTATAGTGTTCTATTGTATGGAAATACAAATAATATTCCAGCTACACGGTACTGGTTGGCTTTCAAGTTGCCCTAGCTCTATGTTCTTATCAATGATGACATAATGAAATTTTTATATAACATTGCCTAGACATATAAGTACTCCCTAATGACAATTTTTATTAGTGAAATAGCAAATTTTGTACATATTCAAATATTTGTAAATTTCAAATTTTGAAATGCATTAAGAAATGAATAGCCTAGTAAGAGCACCAGTGGAAGGGGAAGCCCTTGGTCCTGCCAAGACTGAACCCCCAGTGAACGTGATTGTTGAGGGGAGGATGGGGAGGGGAACACCCATAGAGAGGGAGAGGGGAACGGGTTAGGGGGATATTGGTCCGGAAACTGGGAAAGGGAATAACAATCGAAATGTAAATAAGAAATACCCAATTTAATAAAGATGAAAAAAATTTTTCTTCACAAAGCACAGTTCAGAATCTTACCAGTAACATATGTGTGTAATATATCCTTTATACCTTAAGAAAGTACCATTATTATACTAAAAAGTGGACTTCACATTCCATAGTCACAATTCCAATCACAATTTTCAAATTTTGGAAGAAGTTGTATACCTTATCTTGTACTTTAAACCATCAATTTTTATCTTTTGAAAACCTATATTCTTAAAACATTTGCTCATTTCTTATTTTCTTTTAAAAAACACTTAAAAATTAGACATTTGGCCTTTCAGGTTTCTTATATGTTTCGATTATATTTATTCATCTCCCTGCTCTTCTTAGATCCATCTTCCCTCTTCTCTTCACAAATTTACATCCTTTTATTTTATAAACCTCTCAAGACCTATTAGTCCTCCCCAAATACTCTCATGTACATGTTCATTCACTGTAGCATGTTGACTTACAAAAAGGTAACCTAGGAAATAGAATAATTTTAAGCTGTATAAACAATTGATTTGTATCTCCTACTAGCTCACCTTCCAGGCAAAACTCAATGTTGAAGAGCCCAGTTCCATTTGATTCTTCTGAGAAGAATCAAAATGATAGATAGGAAAAGCCTGCAGTTACTCAAACTGATTGATTGGAGAAGACGAGTTGTTTCTCCATCTGCTTACCATATAATCCAGTACTCCAATTTACCAATTGTGATAATCAGTGTAAACTGTCCCCTTGGGAGGATCTGGACTCTCTTATGAGAAGGTCTTACGGGCATACCTGTGAGCAACTATCTTGATGGCGTTGAGGTGGAAGTGTGTGACCAACGTGATGGAACGGTTCAATGGTTGTGATCTTGGAATGTCTCAGCGGAGGGAAAAACTGAACAGCTGCATTCATCGCTCTGCTTCACCTAATAATCCCCTTCTCATAAAAGTAAAAATGAACAGTGCTTGCATCATTTCCATTACATTTTACGAGGATTTCTGAGATGACAGGAGATGCAGCCTATTGATTATGTTTAATGCTAGGTCCATTGAACAAAGACAACCAAAGCTAAATCTATAATCATACACATCATCCACTCTTCTATTTATGCACATATATATGCATTTATATTTGTTTATGAGATAGAAGAGAAAGGAAACGAGGGAGGAAGAAATGGATGAAGGGAAGAGATAAGGAAGGAAGAAAGAAAGGGAGGGAGAAGGGAGGGGGGAAGGGAAGGGCAGTAATTTTCTGTTTGTGAATTTTCCAGTAGGGTTAACAAAGCCATAAGTTGTCATCTGAGCAATGCTGTTTGGAGGGAAGGCTGAAAGTACACTGGCTGAAGCAATGGGCTTCCTAGGTGAGCAGAGTGCACAGACAAAGGCACTCTTCCATGTGTTTTCCAAGAGTTATGAGTCAAGACCAAATGATGCCAGCAGAGCAAGTGCATAAGTGTCCTCTGGAGCTTTATCTCTGCTCATTCAATCAGTCAATTCATCGATAAATATTTATGAATCTTCCAGACAGTACATTACCTGATTGAGGTTCTGAGATTTTAAAGGGAATCAGTTACTACTCAACTCCTTAAGAATATTAAAATCTTAGGGAAAGAAAGGGGTTTTAAACACACTGACATATCCAGTTGCCATTACTTGTAATCTCTTGGTCATGTAAATACAATGTTTCTAAAATGTACAACTAGATGTACACCTATCCCAGAGGGTGTGCAAAGGTTTCCTTCACAGTGAGAAAATTCTTTCTCACAAGTTTATTGACTTATAAAAGTTACTGACTTGCGTATGTTAGTCTAGATTATGCTACTTTGCTGAGTGTATAAGGCATAAGAACTTTCTAGTTTAATCTTTGTGTTCTTTTAAATATAAAATCACATTTCCTGACAGTGAGCTATTTCCTATCTGCCTTTCATCTTGTCATAGTGATTTAGCTAAGACTTGAAGCACTATATTGACTTCAAGTATTATAATAGATATATGCTATTTATATTGAATTGTTGTGTCCCTTCTATTAATTAAGGATTTTCGTTGTGAAAGCATGTTTAACTTTTTCCTGAATCTATTGTGATGGCCATATCATTTCTTCCTCTCAGTCTGTTCATGCCCTGTTCAGCATGCACTGATTTATGTTAAACTACCCCTGCACACTGGGAATGTAAACAACTTGATTGTGATGTTAGTTCATTTTTCATTCATTATCAAATTGAATGGGTTTGCCATTACCTATAGGGCACATCTCAGGATGTCTATGAGGTGATTTTTTTGTTGTTGTATATTTTTACAGATCCTTAACTTAAGAAGAATGATGTGCAGTGCATACAGTCAGAATTATCTGTATAAAATATTTAAATGTGAATACTTTCTGCTCATGATACCTGTTTTGGAACAAGCACCATTTCATCAAAACTCTCATATGGACTTGAAGCTTGAAAAGGTTGTCATCTTGTTCTGAATGTAAAGCTCTTTCAACAGGGTCCTCTATGTTTGGGTGGACTATTTATGAAATGAAGCTTCTGCTTCCTCCTACTTGACTAGGAAGTCATGATTTTGAAGGCCTGTTCATCTCCACTTATTCCTTTTCACTACACCACTTGTCTTTGCCTCCACACTTGTGAATTTCCAAAGCTCTTCTTCAACTTCTGCTTTGGGATAGTCTCTCTTCTTTTGCTAACTCTTATCCATCACAGGGTGACAGACACTCATTCTAATCAGGCTGCTTAACCCAAACCCTCCCTGGCTGGGCTTCCATGTGGTTAATTAACAAATTCATCTATTTCTTTATTTACCTCCATCAGTGTTGTCATTGCCAGGATTATGGAAGGTGGTTAGGATATCAAAGCAATATTCTATGAATTTGTTCATTTTGAAAGTCTTGCTCTAAGAGTAAGCCTTTCTGGCTTTTGTTAATCAATTCCTTGAACTTTTACAATCCTGTCATTATCTATGACTTTCAATTGTTCTTGAAAACTCATTTGTGCCTAGACTTTCTTCAAATATGTCCATTTAAAAAATAGTCCTTTACAAATAGTGTATTTCTAATGTGTCCCCGTTTTTTGGACACTTGTGATTTCATTTTTGATCTACCCAGTTTGGATCATCCTAATGATAACTTTGTGTGATTCCTGAGTTATTTATTTTCTTCTCGCAATCTCGTTTTCTGTCAAGGTTGTTTTCAAGTTGAAAAAAAATCTAATGGTATTTATCCCTGCCCCCACTTTCCCATCTTGTATGTGATTCTTTACCAATGAGTAACATTTCAATCATTACGCAGATGACATTACTAAGCCATTTCTAACTCTTTGGCAAGTATTTCTAAGTTCCTGTTACACACACAATATAATAAATATGTTTATGTAATAAATTCATTTATATGTCAAATTCATGTATAACAATATGAAGAAATTTAGGATTATGAATTTTCCTTTAAGTTTTCTTCATTGTATGATACAGACTGAAATGTTATATTTTCATTTCATTTAAGTACATGCTCTTGAATTTTATTCAGATTTTCTGCAGTGATCTATTCATTATCAATAGGACTACTGTTTAATCCACATGAGCTCACTTTTTTTTCAGTTTCTCTGACTACTGATATCTAGTTTTATTCCACTGTGCTCTGAATACACACGCTGTTTCAATCTCCCATGCTTGTTGAGGCTTGCTTTGTATACTAATATGTCATCTATTTGGACAAAGATGTGCTTCCGAAAAGAAAGTGTTTTGGGAGAATGTTATATAGATATGTTAGTTCCATTTGATTGATGATGCTCCTTAACTCTGATGTTTCTCTATTTGTTTCATGGATTTTTTTTGGCGTGCCCGTGTGTGTGTGTGTGTGTGTGTGTGTGTGTGTGTGTGTGTGTGTGTGTGTGTGTGTGTGTGTGCCTATCACTGAATGTTGAAATCCTTCACAATTGTGTTGCATTTAGTTTGTGGCTTTATATCATGTGATACACAATTCTATGACATTGGAAATCTGTGCATCTGTGCTTAGTGAATGTAATACTCTCGATTAATTGTTCCCTTAGATGACATGAAGAGCCCTGATTTATTTATTCTAACTAAATTTTCTTTGAAGTCTAGTTCGTTTGATATTAGAATAGTCTGCTTATTTCCTTGAGTGAAGTACTTTTTCCCATCCCTTTTTTGTTCACATATTCCCTATGTTTGATGGTAGGTAGGCATCTGGGTCTTTGTACTGGCGAGTTGAGACAACTAATATTCGTATCTCTTACAGAAAGACACATTATATTTTGACATCTTGTTGATTTTGTATCTTTTATTAGGAGTTGTGCTAATTCTCTTGTCATTATTTATTTCTTCTTAGTGACCCTTGGGATTGTTCATCCTTCTCTTAAGTCCTAAGGATTCCTTCCATTGACCTTGCACAGTGAGCTGGATTTGTGATCCTGTCTTTCTTTAGTCTGTTTTAAAATGTAGAATTTTAAAAATTTATCCTTTAATTTTAATCTACAGAGTTTTTTATTGGATATTTTTTCCAATGGGGTTCTTCCTATGGGGTTGTACACCCTTTCAGCTCCTTCAGTCCTGTTCCTAATTCCTTTATTGGTGTCCCCTGCTCACTCCAATGGTTGACTGTGAACATTCGCATCTGTTACCATCTTCTGCATTGCATCTGCCTTATATTTGATGTGACTCTTCTCTCTTAGAATTTTCAAAGCCCATTTTTTAGCATGTGGATTTAGTACTTTAATTAGAGGAGGTACCTTAGTTAGGGTTTCCTATTATTTTTTATTTTATATTAATCATTTTATTCATTTACATTTCAGTGATATACCCCTTCCCAGTCACCCCTCCACCAACCCTCCCATCATATGCCCCTCCCACTCCCCATTGCCTCTGTGAGGATGCTCCTTCACCCATCCACTCATTTCTGTTTCACCCCTCTAGCATCCCCCTACCCTAGGGCATCAAGCCCCCCTCCCCTCCCACTGATGTTAGATAAGGCCGTCCTCTGCTACATATTTATCTGTAGTCCTTAATGGAGAGACAGCATGACCACAGTAATTCTTACAAAGGAAAACATTTATTTGGGATGACTTACAGTTTCAGTGGCTCAGTTCATTATCATTATTGTGGGAAGCATGGCAACATGCAGGCAAAAATGGTGCTGAGAGTTTTACATCTTGATCAACAGGCAGCAGAAGACTGTATACCACACTGGGTGTAGCTTGAGCATCATAGAACTCAAATCCTGCCCCCACAGTAACATATTTCTTTCCACACGTCCACTCATACACCAACAAGACCATGCCTCCTAATAGTGCCATTTCCTATGAATCAAGCATTCAAATATAAGAGTCTGTGGGAGCCATACCTATTCAAACCACCATAGGAAGACACAGGGAAAAACAACAGTAACAACCAACTAGACCCCCCCAAAGTTCCCAGGGACTAAACCACCAACCAAAGAGTACACATGGAGGGCTCCATGGCTCCAGCTGCATATGTAGCAGAGGACAGCCTGATTTGTCATCAATAGGAGGGGAGGCCCTTGATCCTGTGGAGGCTCAATGACCCAAAGAAGGGCAATGCTAAGGCAGTTAGGCAGGAGTGGGTGGGTAGGAGGATGGGTGGGGGAGCACCCTCATAGGCAGGAGTAGGGGCAGGAGGTAAGGAGTTTGTGAAGGGGATACTGGGAAGGGAGATAACATTTAAAATGTAAATAAATAAAATAACCATAAAAATGAAGGCATAGGAAGTTTCTTTCCATGTTATATTTATATGATATTTTGTGGAACTTTTATGTCTGGGGAAGTTTCTCTTTTTCTCGATTTACAAATCTTTCTCCTATGGTTTTATTAAAACATTGACTGTGCCTTTGGCCCCAATAATTGTCACAATTCACAGGCTTGGTGTTTCCATGGAGTCTCAAAGTTCCTATATTTACTGCAATTGCATTCTTTGGTTTCTCTGATTGAGTGATCCAGTTCCTCTGGTTTGTGTTCAGATCCTGATAGTCTGTCCTTATCCAATCCATTCTGTCCAGGAGGGTTTCAACTGAGCTTTAGATAAGGATTGCTAGGTTTCTCATATCCTGCTTCAGCCTGTGTTCTCGTTAGTATTTCATCTCTTTATTGAATTGGAATTTCATTTCCTGAATTGTCCTCATTATTTCACTCAGCCGTTTGCTTATGTTTCTTGCACTTCAATAATTTCATTCATGTCCTCTTAAGTTTACCCGGTGATTATCTGTGTTCCTTTGGGCTGCTTTGAAATCATTGAACATGTTTATATTTGTTCTTTTGAATTCTGTGTTTTGAATTTCGTAATTGTTGTTCTCCTTAGGAGACATTTCTATGGGGTTGATTTTTGTCTTAGCTTATTGTAGTCTCTTGCTTTGTAAACGGGATTTGGATATAAAATATTTGTTATCTTTTTAAATATGAATTATTAGACCACCCAGACAGGATACTAGGCAGACTGGTGCTAAAATGGCTGAGTCTGATCATGCTTCCCCTCTCCCCTGACTCCTTTCATATCCTTTCCCACTGCTCTATCTACTCAGCTTTGGCCTCTATTTTTGGCTCTGTCTTTAAGCCCACTCCACATGCAAGTAAAAACAAGCAACAGCAACAACAAAAGAAAACTCAAATGCCCAAACAAAATAAATCACAAAGCCCCCACAAAACAAAAAATCAAAACAAACAAAAACAAAGAAAACCACTGTGGAGTTCATGTTGTATTGCCCAACTTCTGGGCACCAGGACTTCCCCAGGAGTGATTTTGATATACTCAGTAAGAAAACTAATTGTCCACTTGCAGATGAGTATTATTTGCAAATACTTTCTTGATTAGGGTGGGATCTTGTGTCCACTTCCCTTCGCAATGCTAGAACTCTGGCTAGAACCCATGAATGTACTGTGAATCCTGCCAACATATTTTTTAATTCATATGTGCACCAGTAATGTTGTAGCTGAAAGAGACTTTCTTGGAGTCATTAATCACCTCCACATTTTACAAGTCTTGGCTTCCCTTTCTGCATAGATTTCTGGATGTTGCTTGGAACTGTTGTCTGGATGACACTGCTTCTTGGAGTTATTAATCACCTGTTTCTTACAATTTTTCTGCCTCCTTTTCTGCATAGATTTCTTGGTATTAACTAAGACATTTCATTTAGGCATAAGACCTCCAAAGTCCCTCACTCTCAGCACACTTTACGGGTGTGTGTCTTTGTGTTAATCTCAGTGTACTGCAAGACAAAGTGTTTCAGATGAGTGTTGACAAAGGCTTTATTTTATTGGTATAGCAATATGCCATTAAGAGACATTGAATGCACACACACACACACACACACATTCATACACACACACTCATCCATGTGTACATGCACACACACAGAGAAATAAAATTCACACTAGATAAGAAGTTGAACTCTTTTTATTCTCAAATCATATTAGTTGTATGTATCACAACAAATTCCCCGAGAGTTATTAGAATTAGTAAAGAAATTCAACGTGTGTGAAGAATACAATGTAAAAATACAAAACAGTTTTTCATAGATAAGAAATACAAGACAAGAGAGTAGGCTCAGTGATTTAGACCACTTACTGCTTTCTGCACAGGATCCAAGTTTGGTTGGCTGCACCCACAGCTCTGCTTACGCCCATCTGCAACACTCATTCCTGGTGACCCAGTGCCCTCTTCTGTACTCTGCTGGGACTGCATGCACATGTGCATATACCCCCCTCTCCCGTATATAATCAAAAATAAAGTCAGTTTTTAAAATTAAGTTATAAATATCTGAAAGTGATTTAAAACCCTTATTTATACTATTATCAAAAAGAGTAAGATATTTGGGAGTAATTTAATAAAAACGCTGTTAGCCTTGTACACTGCACATCGGCAGTGTGGGATGGACATGATCAAAATACATTGTACATATGCATGACGTTCTCGAGGAATAAATTAAAAGCCGAAAGAAAAAGAAATGGAGAAGAACCTCGTGCTTATGCATTGTGAGACTGGGTGTTGTTTAAATGACAGTGTTTTTTCTATTTGTATACAGATTCAAATCAATTTACATCCAAGTTCCAACTGGTGGTTTAAAAATGTAAACAAACTGAAGAAAAACTTACTTGGAAGTTCAGGATTCAGAATGATCCAAACATTCATCTTGTGTTTTATGTTCTTATGGTATGAACACTTAGCGTGAAATGTGCCACTCGAACTATTCCTGGTGGCAAGCCACAGTATCTTGTATGAAGGTAGAGGTAGGGCAGTTGTCTGAAGCTTCCTTTTCTTGTTCAGCCGAAACTTCACACCAGTTTATGAGGAAAGCTAATTTTCTCCTCCATTAACATCTTATTTTAAAATAAAACATTATACATACATAGTCAAAATATACCTCTAGTCAGGGAGTGTTATAGTTTGTGAAGTAAATCTTAGCACACATGTCTGCACAGAACACCACCACTTGAGGCCACTTGTTAGGTGTAGAAGGGAGATATTAAATTGCCAGTTTTCAATTACATAAAGTTTCAGAGTTACAGGACTTTATTTCCCAAATGCACTCTCATAACTGCTGTTGTTGAAAGAGTTAGAAGTCCCCAGGGGCAGGAGAACAAGGACTGAGGGTTTTCTGTCACTCTGATAGATTTTCTTGACCAAAGATCCTAATTTCTATTTTTCCTGTGTGTGTGAGAGCTCATCTCAGAAGCAGGGCTTTTGTGAATGCCTGTAATAAAAAGTACAGCCTTGGGGAATTCACTGAGACTTCTATGTCATCCAAGCCATTTTGTGGTCTCAACCCAAACCCAGGGCCATGTGTGCTTGAGTTTGTTAGGTAAGAGACTTCTTTCTTGTCACATGTCATATTTGTAGATAAGAAGTTTAACATTTGGGGAACAATGTTCTCTCTCTCTCTCTCTCTCTCTCTCTCTCTGTCTCTGTCTCTGTCTCTCTCTCTCTCTCTCTCTCTCTCTCTCTCTCTCTCTCTCTCTCTCTCTCTCTCTCTCTCTCTCTCTCTCTCTCCAAAAGAGATAACTAAGAACTAAGATAGCACTGATAACTAACAGACCTCTCTTCTAACCCTACTCCTTAGAAGTTTATGATTAGGGCAGCACTGGGTAGATTGGACAGTAGGGCCAATGTTGCTCTTCTTTCTCATTTAAGTTCCTGTCATTGCTGTAAGGTTATCTTTCAAGTGACCAGGATTACAAGGTGTTACAGCACTAGACCAGAGCCCATCATAGGTTGATTGTCTTTCAGGCCTTGGCAAACTCATGAAAGGACTTTGAGGTCATTGATCTACAAACAACACTTAATACTGCATCTGAAATACAGTCAGCTTTCTCCTCAGAATTCAAGAAGAAATACCGAAAAAAACCCACAACTTCTTAAACAGTTATCTAAAATATGCAGCCCAACTGACATCAAGTCTAAATTCAGTGGCTTTCATTATGGTGAGAACCATGTGCAAGAAGCCTGGATTTTCCTGAAACACAGATTCTGGTCTCTTTATTGGAAGCTATGGCATTGAGAGTGCTCCTTTGATGAATGGTTGTCTAAAGGGCAGTGGTTTTTCTGCTGATTGTTGACTCTGCTCAGCTGCTGATTAACACTAGTCTTCTCTCAGTTTTTTGTAAGAATCATTAAGTTTTATTCTTTTAGCTTATATATTCTCTGTCCTTGTCATTTTAGCACATCACTTTATTTTTCTGGGGGTGGGAAGCAAAAAAATTCTCTAGTAAATGTTTCTAGGAAGGTAAGTTCTTGGAGTGAATATAACGTAAGTGAGAGATAAATTAAAAAGATCAAGAACATTGCAGTGTTAACCACAAAAGAAGAGAGGAGTGTGAATGGCCCTTGGCCTGGGGCCTCTGGATTGATTATCTCTGCAGTAAAGGGATGGAGAAACATTCTAGGGATCTGGGGATGAATACCATCAAATACAAAGCCCTCACTGAGAAAAGAGATGGAAAGTCTAGGAGGCACTAGGACTATCCTGGCTGTAGGCAGGGACTACAATTAAGAGGCACCTGTTTTCCAGGCCTTCAACCTACTTCCCAGCAGGGTGTCATGCTCCCCTGAGGACTAGATATCCGCCATGGAGGATTCACAGTCAGATATCAGTGTCGGGCTCCCTTGAGTCAGGAGACATTTTCAGATTTATGGACACTACTTCCTCCAGAAGATATTCTGTCCACCGCGGTGGTGTCACCTAATTCCATGAAAGATCTGTTCCTGTCCCAGGATGTTGCAGAGTTATTAGAAGGCCCAGAGGAAGCCCTCCAAGTGTCAGCTCCTGCAGCATAGGACCCCGTAACTGAGGCCCCTGTACCAGCGGCCCTTGCAACAGCCATTCCGTGGCCCCTGTCATCTTGTGTCCCTTCTCAAAAAGCTTACCATGGCAACTACGGCTTCCGCCTGGGCTTCCTGCAGCCAAGTCTGTTATGTGACCATACTCTCCTTTCCTCAGTAAGCTATTCTGCTAACTGGCAAAGACATGCCCTGTGAGGTTGTAGGTCAGCTACACACTTCCAGCTGGTACCCGGGTCCGTGCCTTGGCCACCTACAAGAAGTCACAGCACATGACTGAAGTCATGAGACGCTGCCCTCACCAGGAGCGTGCTCAGATGGTGATGGCCTGGCTCCTTCCGGGAGCATCTTATCCGGGTGGAAGGAAATTTGTATGTTGAGTATGCAAGGACGACTTGCAGACGTTTCAGCAGTGTGGTGATACCGTATGAGCTTCCTGAGGTCAGCCCTGACTGGACCACCATCCACTACAAGTCCATGTGTATTAGCTTCTGCGTGGGGGGCATGAACGGCTGATCTATCTTTAACCATCATCACACTGGAAGACTTCAGTGGGGACCTTCTGGGACAGCTTTGAAGTTCACATTTGTGCCTCTCCTGGGAGAGACCGTCATACAGAGGAAGAAAATTTCTGCAAAAAAGGAAGAATATTGCCCGAGTTGTCTCCGGGGAGAGGTAAGAGAGCCCTGCTGACCAGCACACGCTCCAGCAAAAGAAAACGTCCACCTGATGGAGAATATTTTCCCCTTGAGATGCACGGGCATGAGCGCTTTGAGATTTTCTGAGAACTGACTGAGGCCTTGGAATTAAAGGATGCCTGTGCTGCAGAGGAGTGAGGAGACAGTAGGGTTCACTCCAGCTACCTGAAGACCAAGAGCGGCCAGACTACTTCCCGCCATTAAAAAAAAAAAATCAAGAAAGTGGGGCCTGACTCAGACTGACATCCTCTGCATCCTGTCCCCATCACCAATCTCTCCCTATCTTTTCTTGCCATTTCATGACTTTAGGGTTTGTTAGGAGAGCTGACGAGGCAATGGTGGTCCCTTCCACTCCCTTTTTACCTTATAGGGTTCAGGCCTCTCTATAAATACTGGTTCCTGGCCCAGGTTGGGGCATGGGTTGGTAGTTGCAGGGTCTCTGCTGGCCCAGAGAAATCCTATCCAGCCAGTTGTTGGACCCCACCACCTAAAAATGAAATTTCACCCTACCCTACATCCTGTAAGATTCTATCTTGGAACCTCATAGGATCTCCATCCTCCAGGATCCGTTTTCCTTCCACTCTGCAAAGCCTGCCTGCAATTATTGACCCCCTACCCTGTCTTCCCCTTTTTTTACACCTTTTTATATATCAATTTTTTATTTTACAATGAAATTTTATTTAAAAAAAAGTCTTGGAGGTAATATGAGATACTGGTGTTTGCAGTAATATTTATTAGTCTATCTCAGACACATGCCAGGATGCTAATTCTCTCAAGGTGTCCTCCTGTTGGGTGCTGAGGATGGGATAAGCCCTCAACTCAGGCAGGCAAATGTCATTCATCTTTACTTTTGCTCATCTGGGGCATGTAATAGCTCCTGCATGGGACCCACAGAGAGGACCCAAGTACCTCAAAAACAGTCATACACCAGGACACAAGCCAGCATATGCCTAGCACACATCCTTGTCAATCAGGGCTGAACATGACAATGGTTGGTTGAAGAAAGGTAGGGAGATTTTTCTCATTTCTTTTCTATGAAAAGAGAAGTTTGTTAATGGAACATCTATGAGAGTAGGGTAATGTAAAAAGAAGCAATGGGCTGGCCCACTTTTGTCTCAGGCTAGCATGAGAAAACTATTGACTATGTAACTCATGTCAAATCTCTTTGCCTTATGGTTAATAAGAAGTTCGTCCTGGGATTTTGAAAGTTAACTCTCAGTGTTCAATGTTGCTATATTTTCTTCCTCCTCCTATTTCTGCATAAATGTGTTATTAACAACCTAAATACTGCTATGTTAGAGTTGTAAGTCAGATGTCATTGGATCCAGTGATCAAGAAGAGAGTGTTCAAAGTGGTAGTTCCACAGTTAGCATGCATTTCCATGAGCTTTACCCTAATGTCCATTAAACTGAGGGTACTGGCTAACTCAAACACCAGATAAATATCTTGATCATGGAATAATAAAATCTCATTCCTGAAAAGTGTTCATGATGAAAATTGATTAAAGGACCTGACATCATGTTTGCTAGACTTGTGTCTGTTTCTATGGTAACAAGAAAGAATAAAAGCCTTCTGGGAGTCCTGGTGGATAAAATAGCCTCTGTCCTTCTCAATGGATTATCCACTTCATATCTGTAGGAAAGCCCCAAGCACACTGTGTATATTCACATTTTAAGTAGCAATAATGTTCATGGAGTAATTATCTTTTTGTAGTGAATTGCCAACTGTCATATGGTAGATTGATCTTTTTTTTTTCCTTTTCCCTACCCCTCATTTTCTCCTAAGAGTTTTTACAGTTTCCATATTAGGCAAAGCAAAACCTATAATCTGGTGACAAAATAACTAGGTTTGTGTTAAAGAAAACGTATAGCAATCACATGTCAAATAAATCCCACATCCTCAACAGGTCACAAAGCATATGGTTACCAGATATGGAGGTGTGGGAAGATATAAAAGGAATTGCCTACATTTTCCTGCAGCCTGGCTTCATATGGATGTGGGATCATCTCCGGAGAAAAATGAGGGTGAGACTCAAGTCCATATCTTCTGTAGGCCTGGCACTCTTGAAGATGAAATATTCAACTTGTCAGGTTACTGCCAAGACAAACGTGAGGCTAGATACCAAACTTCAAGACCAATGTCGTGAAGGGGAATCAATTGAAAACAAAAATTCAAGCATCTCTACATTTACTTTCTTAAAACTTTGGAAATTCTTGTTTATGTGTGAAGTGCACATTTCAGGGTTCTTTCGAGACTCAGGTATATCATGTGATGTTTTTCTGTAAGCTGCGTTATGAGAGGATATTTTGCTGAGGCAGACACTTGACAGGATACCTGATGTATGTAGGACCCAATAGTGAATGATGCTCTTGCAGTGGTTTGCCTTGTAAAGCATTGCTGGTCTTAGCTGACCTTTGTTGTGATTTTGAATGGAGAAATGCACCAAAGAACTTCTTATAGCATTCTGGCTGTGTCTTGCCACCTCTGCTGGCCTTGATGAATTTTATAAAATATATGACTCTCTATCACTATCAAGACTTTCATCATCATGAAAATATTTTCATGTATTTTCAGTCAATGCAGATCACACCATGCTCCAATTTCATCGCTATTCTTCAATATGCAATTGCTTTGCTGTGTGTATAAGATTTCACATAAGAAGGGTTAACAAGATGGGTCTTAGATTAAGGTACTTGCTGCTAGGCCCAGTTATCTGAATTCATTCTCCAAAATCCACATGGAATAAAGAGTCAACTCCTATAAACTTTTCTCACAGTTGTGCTGTGGCATACTGAACCCCACCCTAAATTTAGTTACTCAATCAATTAATGAATGAGCAAAAAGAAAACCTACTAAAACTTCACCTAAGAAGAACTTAAAATATACTTTCCCATATTTTCTTTTACCATGATGATTTATAAATTCATTCATGGTGTGAGGGTGTGTGTATCATATTGATAATTTATTTATTTTCTGAGAGAAGCAGTGTTGAATTTAGGAGCATTCAAATGCATATAATAGTAGTGTATTGGAATGTGTTTGTAGATTGTGCTCAATTCTTTCTATGTACCAATTTTGTAGGCAGGTTATATATATATTTTACATACAAACATATATATATATATATACATACACATACATATATATATATATACATATATACATATATGTGTGTATATAAATACATATGATATTTATTTAGGGTAAGACCGGTTGCTTCAGCTCTGGGCTACTATAAATTATATATACTCTTTGACATGTTTCCTTATTCTTTGAGCATACATCTGTGGATATGAAATGGCTTGCACCCGTTTCAAGCTTTTCTTTAAATATTTCAGGAGTTTGTGTTTCTAGTGAGCACACTACTGTACTTGAAGGGCAATAGTGAGTCGAGCTGCTCCACAACGGCCACAGTGTAAGATTCTTCCAAACCTTCTAAGTACAGTCATCCATGGAAACACAGAGGAGTCCCACTGGGTAGCATTTTCTCAGATCTTGGCATATATTTAGTTGCAACTACTATACGATAGTATTTTATTATCATAGTATTCTTTTTCAAATAACTTTCTCTTTTTTAAATTTTATTTAATTTTTTTTCACTCTAGATTTTATTCCCCCGATGGTCCCGTCCACCCTTTCTGACTATTCCACATCCCATACCTCGACCTCCTCCTACCCCACCACCATCTTTATGAGGATGTCCCACCCTCTGTCCCCCACCACACCAGACCTCCCAACTCCCTGGGACCTCCAGTCTCTTGAGTGTTAGGTGCATCTTCTCTGACTAAACGCAGACTTGGTAGTCCTCGGCTGTATATATGTTGGGGCCTAATATAATCTGGTGTATGTTGTCTGATTGGTGGAACAGTGTCTGAATGATCTTGGGGGTTCAGGTGAATTGAGACTGCTGGTCCACCTACAGGATTGTCCTCCTCTGATTCTCACAGCTTTTCCCTAATTCAACCACAGAGGTCAGCAGCTTCTGTCCATTGTTTGGGTGTAAATATCTGCATCTGACTCTTTCAGCTTCATTTTGTGTCTTTCAGAGGGCAGTCAAAATAGGCCCCCTTTTGTGAGCACTTCATAGCCTCAGCAATAGTGTCAGTCCTTAGAGCCACCCCTTGAGCTTGACCCCATATTGGGCTGTTGCTGCACCTCCTTTTCCTCAGTCTCTTCTCCATTTTTGTCCCTGTAGTTCTTTCAGACTGGAATAATTATGGGACAGAGTTTTTGACTATGGGATGGCAACCCCATCTCTCACTTGATGCCCTGTCTTTCTGCTGGAGGTGGGTTTTACAAATTCCCTCTCCCCACTGTACAGCATTTCATCTAAGGTCCATCCCTTTGAGCCCTGAGAGTTTCTCACCTCCCAGGTCTCTGGTACATTCTGGAGTCCCCCCACTCCCCCACTTCCTACCTCCTCCTTTCTCTTTTGTAACTTACTTTTACTTTCCCCCAAGAGAATCATTGAAGCAATTGTCAAACTTTGTTAAAATTAACATATTGTTCCCTTTTGTTTTATGGTAATAGTGTGTAGTGTGTGTGTGTGTGTGTGTGTGTGTGTGTGTGTACGTGTGTGCACCTTATGTATGAAATGGTGTTCTACTAGTACACAGTCATATATGTTTTGAACTGGTTATGGCTAGGGAATTGGGTTCACTCTGAAGTAAGATAAATAGCATAATAATTTGTATGTGATGTTTTTATTAGAAACAACTTATTGTTCCCTTTCAGTGACTTATATTTGTTTTACCTATTTAGTGATATTTCTGAACAAATAACTTTCTATTTTAATATGATGTAATTAGATTTTTCTACTGTACTTGTTCTTTTTATAAAAATCTATTCATCTGCATAAATTATTAATTGCTGCAAATCATGAATTACTTATTTGATGTAGATATTTCAAAGGAATTGGAATTTATTTTCAGTATGAGAGGATTTAGAAGTGGTTCATTTTACTTCATTGAGTTGTGCTGCCTTAATTTAGTGTGGGTCTTCTCACCTTATTCAAACTAATTGAGAAACTCCCTTACAGATATGGCAAGAGGTTGAGATGCATGGTGGTTCTAAATCTTCCAGGTTGCAAGTCAAGATGTAACCATGACAAGGGTTACTGTGTTGTTTGAGGTGCATATGTATAGAAAACTGTGCTGCTTGGTGGTGTGGAATGGGATGTGGGGCCTTCCGCTAATGAAATACTTTAACCGTTCAATTTCCTGTTTTATTTTTTTTACATTGCACTCAACAGAGTTTTCCTTGTTTTCACAGACAAGTAAATGTGTTAACAAAATAATTGCTGTTTTGTGAGAGTGAGCCTTTGTAGGAAAACATTTTAAGCACCACAGCTATGACATGAACAAAGCAAAATACTTACCAGGAAAAATAGAAATAAAGGTAGAGCGTTACATTTGTAATCTGATTAAATTGTTTGTAATTGGATTATAACTTCCATGATTGAAAAAATATCTGCATCCAAATTATATGCAAAGTGTGAGCTTTTTGTTTTTATAAGTTAAGCTGTTCTCATCCATCAATTGATACCACAGGCTTTCAAAATCACACAGGTTTGAGCAGATACATAGATGAGGACCAAGTATTTCCATGCAGAGTAGACAGTTCCATTCATCCTACAGCTGGACAAGACTTACCTGTGTCACTCAGGATGTGGGTAAAATGAATATTTTACGTTCACTGAGAATTGATGCACAGGATGCCAGGGCTAAGGTCCTCATGAAAGGTGGCTTCCACTTCCTGTCCATGCATCTGTGATGCACGAGAGTTTAGCAAACACTCCTCTAGTGCAATCTTGCCAGTCGGACACTTAACAGCTGGCCTGGGTACAAGATTGGAAGTGTGTGAATCACAGGAAGGTAAAGAATGGCTGGCAGTTGCTCGGAAATCTGTCATGTCCCTTTCTGTCACAGCTATGATCCCGAAGAGCAAGAACACAGTAAGAGAGCCATTCCACACCAAGGCCATGGAAACTAAAAGCTCAGCAAAAAGACCTGGGTGGGATGAGAAGGGCATCTAGAGATGATGACTGATGACAAAGTTCAGAAGCCAATCCCTCTCAGCCATGATGATCACAGCCACAGAGGAAACTGTGTTTTGAGTCAGCACTGTTTACCTGCAGCAACCAAAGCTTTTTGAAACACCAAAGAACCTGGAGTCATAGAAGTACTACATGCCAAGGTAGAAGGACATTTATCCACAATGTGGTGGAATCAATGCCATGAAGACTGTTAAAGGGACAACCCTGTAGGCTGCAGTGGAGACTTTCTGTGATAGGCTACAGTATTGAGTAAATGTGTTAGCTCCTCTGTGCCTCAGGTTTATTCCTAGATAAATAGGGATGGTATTATTGTTAGCTATTTAGAATTTTAAAATATTGAGTTATAAATATTTACAAAATAATGAAAGACAGCTTGATATATGGTCACTCGTAAAAATTTCAAAATCACTACCTTATGCTTATTTTAAGTAATCTCAATTTTGTTTCCCATGGATTTTCAAGATATTTTAGTGAATGCCACTTGTAATTCATGTTAGCAAGATCTTATGTTGGGAAGGTGGAAAAACCGTCAAAATTTCATGTTTCAGTTTGTCACCGGATAATTGAGTAAGGAAGTTGCTTCTACTCATTGAGCTTCCATTTCCTCCCCTCAGGATTGAGGTTGAGAAGTCTAACAATACTACAGTGAACATCTAGGGGTCAGGCAGCAGAGAAGCAGACTCTTGACAGGAAGGAGTCTGAGAGTACTTTCTCCCATGTAGAGTCTGGGCTTTTATACTCTTGGCATGGAACGAATTCTGTTCCTTCCTCTAGATTAAATAATTTGGACAAAGATAAGAAGGGTGACTTGTTCCCTCCAAACGAGCCTGCTGAAGGGTAGAAAAACATCTTCCAAAAAGACCTCACCAGCAGAAAAAGCCTACTTAGGGCAAATTCTTTATTCTTAGGGAAGAGAATTCAAAAGTCTTAATGAAAACATTCATCTCATCTGCCTAAGGCTTCTGTTCTGCCTACCTGCCTGCCAGGGAACTCTCTGACATCTGTGGCACCTCACTGCTACATGCCCTACAGAGTGTGACAAAGACTGTGCGGGTACAGCACATGGAATGCTCTGTAGACATTGGCTGGCTGCTGTATGGCATATATATCTTAGAAGATACTGCCTATACACACACACACACACACACACACACACACACACACACACACACACACACACATTTCATTCCATCCTCTGATCCTCTGATTCTTGGAGTTATATTAATTTTGTTGCCTAAATTTTTTTTCTGGATTCATAATATTTGTAAATTTAATAATGGGAGAAACACAGGCTTCTATAAAAATTTATAGGCCAATTTCACAACAAGAGTTTGAATAAATGCAAACCTCTTACATATTTATGAAAACTTTGCTCTATTTTTTATGCCTCTATTATTAAACTATACATTAAATATTATCATAAAAACTCAATAATTCACGTAAGTGGATTTCTTGCATTTCAGAGATATATTTAAGCAACATTAGACACAGAAAATTGATGTCATATGGAAGCAATATATTCAAAATTAACAATATGAAATATAACAAGATAGTAAAACTATTAATAAAGAAATACTATGTCCCACTTTAATAGTTCAGTAAAACCGTTGAAGTGAAGAAAAACATGGGCTGATGTTTTGTGTGTTTTTCTACTTTGGATTTGATTGAGGTGCCATGCAACAGAAGGACCGGAAGTATTTCTTGGGGCAGGTGTCTGAAGGATCAGAAAACCAGGAAAGCATTTTCATGTTGAAGTTTATAAAGAACTAGATTTATCCAAGACAGAACCACCTTGCTCCTTTGCTTGACTTCAGACTGAGGAATTTCTGCTTGGGAGTGTTAGTGACCATTCCCTAGATAGGAAGTGGTCATTTGAAAGACACATTAATCCCTATAGTTAAGGAAGCAATTTGGTCCTTCCAGTTAGTGTTGGCCCTTTCATAGACACATTACACAGAGTAGAGCAAGTGCCTGAGAGTGGCTAGGCACAGTGTTCTGGATATTGGCAATATTAAATGTCAGAGTGCAAAACCCCACATTTGCAGACAGTGTAGATGGGAAGTCAGGAGAATAATGGCAACTGCTGTGGAGATCTGCTACATTCCCGACAAAGTAGACACTCACTCTCTTGTCAGGTAGCCTTTGTACTCCTATTGCCTCCTTGAGGTATGTGTCCAACTGAAGATGAAAGGCTGAATCAGTGGGACGTCAGGGGACACCAGCTCCCAGCTAGTAAGACGGACCAAGAGACAAGTGCCTATTTTCTTTGCAGTTTACGTGACTCAGCTAGAAGTAAACGCTTCTTCTGCCAGGCTCTTTGCTAGCTCAGGTTTTTTTTTTTAAATTCAGCGTTCATGTTCCACAAAATCCAGAGCTTCCCAGAGATGACTTTGAATGTCTGGATCAATCTGAGAATAGGAAATTCACTATCTCCACGGAGTACCGTAGACTCACCCTTTCCACTCTGTTTGCTTTCATGATCTGCCTTGTAACTTTCCACTTTGCTTTCAGTCATGATTTAAGTAATTCCTTTTAAAAAGAAACAAAAGAGAACCCCTCAGAACCAGAAAATAAGCCTTGGCAGTTTATTATTTGGCTTTAAATTAACACAAGCATGGTGTTCTTGTATTAATTTGCAGGCTTCCAAACACACTGTGGGCTTCAGAACTTCATCAATGTCAGAATTGTGTTTAAAGAGAATTTTCACACCAAGAGAATACAAATGACATTGTAGAGACAAACATGTTTGCATGTTCCCATAATTCATTTATCACTTATGTCTACACTAAAATATTTAATCCATCCACAGAACATTTTAGTTTGAGGTTTAAAGTATTATGTCCACAAGATTTATTTTGCTAAATGTTTGGGCCACCATTAGTCCTCCTGCGTACAGAGTTGTAACCCCAGAGCAGAAATGGCTGAGCCTCCCCAGGAATCTTTTCCTCCCAAATTTCCCAATTTCTGACCAAATTTTAAATAAATCTATTTTCCTCTATCAGTTTTTCTCCCATTTTATTTAAAGAAGATGTATATACATGTAAATACTCCTGATGAAATGTATACATGACTATAGTGTGATATATTAAGAACTTATAGATGTGTATTTTCTCAGTATAGTGAGATTCTTGGAGGTTTCAATAACACATATGTATGCACAAGATGAGCAACACTAATTTATGCCATTTATATATGTTCACCGACTCCAAGTTCCAACATGTTCTTGACATGGGACTTAAGTATATTTAAATTACTTTTATATATAGATTATATATTTGTATTTTGATTATTATGGTCCATCATGAAAGGAAGATGAGCAGGAAGTCAGGGCAGAACCAAGAGGCAGCAACTGAAAAGGAAGTAAAGAACTGTTCCTTATGGGTTACTTCATTTGGTTTTCTCAGACCGCTTTCTTGCATGACACAGGATCATCTGCCCAGAGATGAACTGCCTACAGTAAACTGGCCTCTCCCACTAATCACTGATTGGGACACTAATCCACAGACTTCACCACAAGCAACAAAAGATTCCCTCTTCCCAAGGATATCTAGGCTCTGTTAAGCTGAGAGATGGCTCAATGGTGAAGAGCACTGACTGCTCTTCCAGAGGTTCTGAGTTCAAATCCCAGCAACCACATGGTGGCTCCTAAGCATCTGTAATGAGATCTGATGCCCTCTTCTGGTGTGTCTGAAGACAGCTGCAGTGTACTTATATATGGTAAATAAATACATCTTTAAAGAAAAAAAAAACAGTCAACACACTGTTCTTGCATAGGACACAAGTTAAATTCCCAGCACCCATATCAGACTTCTCACAGTGGCTTATATTTTGCCTCCACCATCCTCGGAAATTAATATTTATGTGTAATGGCCCCCCACAGATGTATGTACATAATTAAAAAAATAAAAACCTAAAAACAAAAACTGAGTACCTTGTTTATAAATTAACTCTGATGTGTTTAGGTTGCAGTAATTATATTTCAAGCTTGAAAATATATTGAGAAATTGAATTTGACTATACTTTATCTTCATAAAGTATCTTCACCTGAGAAGAAAGTAAAACTAACTTTTCAGACCTGATGTGACAGATGTTGTATAGAAGGATCAACATTGTGATTTCCTGTGATAATAGTACAGAATAGGTATTTATGAGAGCAATGGATGCTACAATCCTGCTTCCTTTTCTTCCTAGAACTGCAGTAGCAGACATTGAGAAAGGCTTACAGGATGTTAACTAGAACCACTCTTACCTTTATGGAGATTGGGTATGGTCAACAGAGGACAATTTCAATGAACTCTTGAGAGGCACTTTTACTCATACATACATACAGCTGCAGTCAATGTGACAGACAGCTAAAGACGACATGTTTGCTTCTTTTCTTTTCAGTGTCTTTCTTCCTACTCTTATATGAAAAATAACCTAAAATTCTGAACATATTGATTTCTAGAAGTCTCCATTGTAAGTTGAATCAAGAAAATCGAGAAGCAACTTTGATTTGGGCTCGCGCGTGCGTGCGTGCGTGCGTGCGTGCGTGCGTGCGTGCGTGCGTGCGTGTGTGTGTGTTTTGGCCATGTTTATCATACATTCAGTGCAGTAAGGCAGGTCTCAGGGCTGCTTGGTGTACTTCCACTCTGGCATATCTGACATGGGTCTCTCCATGTGTACTCTTTGGTTGGTGGTTTAGTCCCTGGGAGCTCTGGGGGATCTGATTGGTTGATGTTGTTCTTCTCCCTATGGGATTACAAATCCCCTCAGCTCCCTCAGTTCTTCCCCTAACTACTCCACGGGGGTTCCCATGCTCAGTCTGATGGTTGACTGTGGGCGTCCGCCTCTGTATTGGTCTGATCTGGCAAAGCCTCTCTGGGGACAGCTATACCAGGCTTCTGTCAGCAAGTGCTTCTTGGCATCACGTGTCTGGGTTTGTTGTCTGCAAATGGGATGGATCCCTAGATGGGCAGTAATGGGTGCCTCCTTAGCACAGTAAGCTGCATGTCAGTCTCATAATCTGAAGCGTCTTACTCTTTTTGAATATCACATAATCCTCATAGTTTATTTGTTTTTGCTTTATGGAGAGGGGAATGTATTGACAATATTTAAAATTGAGTGTACCACCGAACTTGCAAGATGGCAGTTTATAGTTCAATTTACAAATTTTGTCGAAGAAATCACTTTGCACTTTTATAAATAAGTGATTTAAATCTATATCCCCTCTCTCTATAAAAACCTCATATTATTGAGATTATTTCAAAAAAATCCAAAACTAATAATAGCATTTGTATTTCCTACTATAATACTCTAGCCATTTTATGCACAAAGCAATTGATAGCTATTTTTTCTATTATGGTGGGTAAGAATATAGTGTGCTCCACATGTTAGAGAATTGTTTGCGGCTGGAACAATGGCTCAGCAGTTAAGAGCACTGTCTGCTCTTGCAGAGGACAGGGTTCAATTCCCAACACCAACATGGAAGCTTACAACTGTGCAGTCCCAGGAAAATTGGACACACACACACACACACACACACACACACACACACACACACTGCACAATTACACAGGCAGGTAAACCACTTATATGTATACAATAATAAAATGTTCTTTAAAAAATGTCAGTTGCACCTCTCCCCTTACCTGGTGATGTATACAGGCTACTCCTGCATCTGGATACAGAGGAGACTACAGTGGACTTAAATTGTTCCTCTGTGCAGTTTTGGGAAGGTAGCATGTGAGGTAATTGAGGTTTCAGTTTGATTTTATTTGTTAAGTATCTTTAGCAGTAAGCTAGCTGGTCTGGCTATTCAGAAGTTTCCACATATCCTGATTAATGTATACCAGAAGAGATGATGGGCAATGAGAACCCCATGTGGGCTGTAGCATGACGGACAGTAACAGAGCTGGAAATTGTTTGCCTAGATAAGAAGAAGACGACACATGAAACACCCCAATAGCAAGGCCTTGAATTTCATTTGTAGACCCCGCTTCATCCCTTCAGGAAGCTGCATCTCGGTACTGCTAATATCACACTGGCTAATGCTCTGACTGTGTCTTCTCCACGAGAGTTTGTGAGCTCTACATGCTTTTCAAAATGAAAACCATAGGTGGGGAAATCACTATCCGTCTCGAAATGCCTCCACATCCTTCAGTCATGTTTCTCTAACCATGTAGTACTGCAACAATATTTAGAGTTTGGTAAATGAACTTCGGTCTCAAAATACATTCCCTTGAAAAGCCTTTATTATGGGCTGCCCTATAGGAAATGCAAGATGCACCTGCCAGTCATATCTTCGGTATGCCTACACTCCATTCCATTAGAGCACAGAGTCCGGTGCAAATGCATTTACCAGAAAATCAACTCTACATTTGTGATAGTGATATTTGCTAATGATGAAGGCCACCATTTGACAGTATATATTTGCCTTGTTATATATGCATGGAGATGCAAAGAACAGGACTCTTCAAAAACTGTCTGAGTTACACTAACAGGAGGGTAGGAGTACTGTAAAAGCAGGAGTGCCTGGATCTTTTCTGCCTTTAGAATGAAGGTATGAGTCTGAACACAGTTTCAGACGAAAGTCAAAGACTTTTGTCTTATAACTCTCTTTTATTATTTTGTGCTAATAAGTGCTGGTTTCTTACTATTTTGTGACTAAATGTTGTTGTTTTCTGGTAATACGATACTGCTGGCAGTAGCAAGGGATTAAACATAAAAATTGCAAGAGCTCTTTTCTCTCTAGATCAAGGACCTCTCCCTGACTAGTTGAGGAACTTGGGATTCATTAACTCTTCATGAACCAAAAGAAAAGAAAGCAAAAGACTGAAAATCACTTATACAAACAACACAATCACACAGATACACACACACACACACACACACACACACACATATATATATATATATATATATATATTTACAGTAGCTGGAGCTGAGCCCCAAAAGCCATATACTCAAATGGGGAGTTACAGAAGGATGTCGATAGTAAGTTCAAAGCAGTATTTTACACTATAATCTCAATATAAGTTCAAAGCAACAGTTTTACATGACCTTTGTTTATTATAATGTACACATGTGGCTTTATCCTTGAACCTGACCTAGAATGAGTATTTTTCCTTGATCACAAATTTGTCCCAAGTCTCTCCTGTTAGTATTATTGTAAAAGTTCATTGTATTCTTTCTTATGCAACCTTTACTAACTATTCTATAAACCTTTACTAACTATTCTATAAACCTTTACTAACTATTCTATAAACCTTTACTAACTAACTATTCTATAAACCTTTACTAACTATTCTATAAACCTTTACTAACTATTCTATGAGGAGGTGGCACAGACTATTCTTGATTCTAACTTTATTTTTCTGGCAAAACGACTAAAACTATCTCCTAAAACTTTCTTTCTAAAATTATTTGAATTGAATCAGGAATTCTATAAAATCATTAATTTATCTAAACAGCATTAATTCACTAAAGTTTATCTTCATATTGATCTGCAGGAAATTGGCTCAATAGGGCAGGCTGATGCCCAGTAATTATTAATCTATATAATCGTGACAGGAGAGGCATATACCATCGGCAGGAAACAATCTGGGATGAAGTCTCTAAGGATCCTGCATCCTAAAGCTCACACATCACTGGCTATGCAAAATGGCAGGCCATGTCCGCAAAATTTATTACATGCCCTAGTCTTTCCTAGATGGCTTCTGATGCAGAAGGAAGCAGGAAACACTTCCCCCTCATTTTTCACTGACACTATTCATCTAGTGTTTAAAGACTGGGCTAAGTAATGCTTGAGTTTTGCAAAGTGTGCATGTTTGAATCATTGGGCAAATCCGAATCCAAAGCTCTACCTGGTTGTAAAAGGATGTTGATATGATTGATGAATATGTTCTTTAGTCAAAAATGAAGTTAAGGCCCAGAGAAGGCTCAGCAGGTAAATGTGCTCCCACATGAGTTTGACCGCAAGACTCTACTTTGGAAGGAGAGATTAGACTCCCCAAAATTGTCCCCTTGCTGTCTCTCCTCTCTCTCTCTCTCTCTCTCTCTCTCTCTCTCTCTCTCTCTCTCTCTCTCTCACACACACACACACACACACACACACACACACACACACTAAAACCTTAAAAGATGAAGTTAAGCATATTATACACCTCCACACAATTTGAATAGAAAAATACATCCAAATGAAGAGTAGGTGAGTTTGTTCTCTGGAATGTTTGTGGGAAAGACACAATCCACAACCTCAGCAGCAAGAATTTGTGAACCTGCAACTTCTTTTTATAACTTTCTGCCTCTCAGTTTTATTGTCATTTACCTTTGAAGTAGGGACAATTATAACATTTTCTTAGAGGCTTTGACCATCAAGTGTCTGCCCAAATGTGGTGGCAGCATTGGCACATAATCAGCTGTACTATGACTCTTTTTGATAAATTACAAATATTTCTAGAGATATGCTAGTAATGTACAAGAAAGTAGAAAATTTGCAGGTGATTTTGAAAAACCAACACGCAAAAGTAGTGAGTGACTGAGTGAGATACTTTTTAGTGGAGACGGAAGATATAAACTCACAGCTTTTCTTGTGCTAAAGTCAAGGATGTGAATGAACGCAAGTCCACATGGTGTCCAGAGTCTGTTTGGAAAAGAAGACATGGAAAGATCTGTGGAGAGTGGGTAGAAGACCAAATGGCTCTACCTTCATTTAATGAATAAATTAGCTTCAGGCAATAACATGGACGCCCTGCCAAAGTGTCTCTTAGGGAATTCAAGGTCAGAACTCACTGTAATATCTGAGAAGGAAATGCTTTTACAGATAACCCAATAATACTAGGGCATCAGCCTCAGAAGCATGATGGATTAATTTTATTAAGCCACATAGAGGTTATTTGTTTCATGATGAAATTTTTCAGATACTTGGGATATCTTAATAAATATTCTACACACTAGAAATCATCTTAACTCAGCATCTTAATAATAGTGTGTTCCAAACTGTGAAAAGCAGGTTTGTCACCCAGGGAATGTGGCTATTTACTCTAAGTATCAGAAGAGACAGCTAATAAATGCAGATTATGAAGGCACACAGAGGCAGCCTTTGCTTATGAAAAATGCTGGAAGGTAGATGACAGGTGCATTAACCTGAAAATAATTTTCAGTAAAAAGTACCGAGTGCCTAATAATCCAGTGTTCTAAATGGACTAAATAAAAATCCCTACTTCTAATTGATAATTTAGGACAAGCTCACAAAACACAAATACATCAACTTGATTCTGAAATACTTTCAGAGTCTAGAAAGGACTTGTTTCTACCTTGAAGTTATTTGCCACTTAACACTGCCAGGACTCCAAACTTGGTCTTTCAAATGCAAATAAATCATGTCCAGTTCTGTATCTCTTGAGAGGTTTTCAGTAAACTTAGAAAATATGTGTTCACATCAGATTTTGCCTCTGAGCCCTTCTGCTCCCAGATTAATCTTTATCAGTATGCCACCCCATTTGCTTGCTCAAACACATTTATAATGTGTTAAGAAAAGTTGTTATCTCAACAGGCAAAACCAACTCCCCAAATATATCTTCTATTACAATCTAGAATTGATTTCTCTAGAGTTGCATCTCCTCTCAAGGCTGACTTGTCTTCTGATAATTAATGTAGCAAGGTAAAACTCCCATGGTCTAGAGATGCCTTAGTTGTTAATTTTGCCCCTTACCCTGAAATTCAAAATTCAATACCAAGACTAACTGTAGCTTCTTCTCCATGTACACAATTGGTCTAACAGACTGACTGATCATTCATTAAACATGGGTTTTTGTCTATATATTTGTATCTGGGATAGATGCAGTATGATTTTTAAGTATTGTGAAAAAGTTTTTCTTCTGTGGTTCAGACAAATAAAAAGTCACTGAAACATATTAATCAGGGTAGAGTTTATTTTGAGTTATGCTGAATAATGGAAAGCAAGATAAAAAAAAGAAGAAATGGAAGTTTTCAAAGAGAACAAAGCAATTTTATGGCTCTAAATTCTCTAGTCACTCAAGAATGGAATTTTAATCAAACTAGTTTTATACAATAACGGATATGAACATGCCAGGTCTAAAGCCTACTATTGGCAAGCATATGAGGCACGCACGAAGGAGCATACTTGACAGGACTTTTATGAAAAATCAGGGATTGGCCAGGACACTCCAAAGGAAAGAAAGGTACAGATGGCATGACTTTGGCACATTTAAGTAAAATGCAGCTATTCTCATCTACCCACACAGGGCTAAAAAGTTGACTTCTTGGTACATATCAGAAGTCAACAAATAACTACACAAAATCAGGAACAAAGATGATAAATTTTGGTGGGGACAGTTTTGTGTAGACTAGAGTGGTCTTGAACTCTTTGTAGCTGAAGATGACCATGAACTTTTGATCCTCCTTTCTCTACCTTATTAATTTCAGGAGGATACCATTATGCCCAGTTTATTTTGTGTTGGTATTCATACCATGCTTGCTATGGAAATACTCTCCCAACTGAGCTATATCCTCAGGTTGATAACAACTTTTCAAGACTTATTTTTCTATTCTAAATGCTGCACATGTCAAACTAATTTAATTCTCCTAACTCCCCTAAGCATTTTGAGGATGCCTAACTTACAGAAGAAGAGACCATGGTAGGGGAGATTTTGTAGCATGGTGTGCATGTTAAGATCAGGTTATGCAATATTCTTGAATAAACTTACATGGTGTTTCCTTTTTTATTCCTATAACTAAGTCATTTATTTTTAGTCTGAGCTAGATAAGTTCTCCCTGACTGATGGTACAGTTTGTGGGTTTATTCAATGGATATGATCTTCTTCTTTTTTTTTTATTATTAACTTGAGTATTTCTTATATACATTTCAAGTGTTATTCCCTTTCCCAGTTTCTGGGCAAACATCCCCCTCCCCCTCCCCTTCTTTATGGGTATTCCCTTCCCCATCCTCCGCCCATTGCCGCCCTCCCCCCAACAAGTCTAGTTCACTGGGGGTTCAGTCTTAACAGGACCCAGGGCTTCCCCTTCCACTGGTGCTCTTACTAGGATATTCATTGCTACCTATGAGGTCAGAGTCCAGGGTCAGTCCATGTATAGTCTTTAGGTAGTGGCTTAGTTCCTGGAAGCTCTGGTTGCTTGGCATTGTTGTACATATGGGGTCTCGAGCCCCTTCAAGCTCTTCCAGTTCTTTCTCTGATTCCTTCAACGGGGGTCTTATTCTCAGTTCAGTGGTTTGCTGCTGGCATTCGCCTCTGTATTTGCTGTATTCTGCCTGTGTCTCTCAGGAGCGATCTACATCTGCCTCCTGTTGGTCTGCACTACTTTGCTTCATCCATCTTGTCTAATTGGGTGACTGTGTATATATGGGCCACATGTGGGGCAGGCTCTGAATGGGTGTTCCTTCAGTCTCTGTTTTAATCTTTGCCTCTCCCTTCCCTGCCAAGGGTATTCTTGTTCCCCTTTTAAAGAAGGAGTGAAGCATTCACATTTTGATCATCCGTCTTGAGTTTCATTTGTTCTAGGGATCTAGGGTAATTCAAGCATTTGGGCTAATAGCCACTTATCAATGAGTGCATACCATGTATGTCTTTCTGTGATTGGGTTAGCTCACTCAGGATGATATTTTCCAGTTCCAACCATTTGCCTACGAATTTCATAAACTCGTTGTTTTTGATAGCTGAGTAATATTCCATTGTGTAGATGTACCACATTTTCTGTATCCATTCCTCTGTTGAAGGGCATATGGGTTCTTTCCAGCTTCTGGCTATTATAAATAAGGCTACGATGAACATAGTGGAGCACGTGTCTTTTTTATATGTTGGGGCATCTTTTGGGTATATGCCCAAGAGAGGTATAGCTGGATCCTCAGGCAGTTCAATGTCCAATTTTCTGAGGAACCTCCAGACTGATTTCCAGAATGGTTGTACCAGTCTGCAATCCCACCAACAATGGAGGAGTGTTCCTCTTTCTCCACATCCTTGCCAGCATCTGCTGTCACCTGAGTTTTTGATCTTAGCCATTCTCACTGGTGTGAGGTGAAATCTCAGGGTTGTTTTGATTTGCATTTCCCTTATGACTAAAGATGTTGAACATTTCTTTAGGTGTTTCTCAGCCATTCGGCATTCCTCAGCTGTGAATTCTTTGTTTAGCTCTGAACCCCATTTTTTAATAGGGTTATTTGTCTCCCTCTTGGTCTAACTTTTTTGAGTTCTTTGTATATTTTGGATATAAGGCCTCTATCTGTTGTAGGATTGGTAAAGATCTTTTTCCCAATCAGTTGGTTGCCGTTTTGTCCTAACCACAGTGTCCTTTGCCTTACAGAAGCTTTGCACTTTTATGAGATCCCATTTGTCGATTCTTGATCTTAGAGCGTAAGCCATTGGTGTTTTATTCAGGAAATTTTTTCCAGTGCCCATGTGTTCCAGATGCTTCCCTAGTTTTTCTTCTATTAGTTTGAATGTGTCTGGTTTGATGTGGAGATCCTTGATCCACTTGGACTTAAGCTTTGTACAGGGTGATAAGCATGGATCGATCTGCATTCTTCTACATGTTGACCTCCAGTTGAACCAGCGCCATTTGCTGAAAATGCTATCTTTTTTCCATTGGATGGTTTTGGCTCCTTTGTCAAAAATCAAGTGACCATAGGTGTGTGGGTTCATTTCTGGGTCTTCAATTCTATTCCATTGGTCTATCTGTCTGTGTCTGTACCAATACCATGCAGTTTTTATCACTATTGCTCTGTAATACTGCTTGAGTTCAGGGATAGTGATTCCCCCTGAAGTCCTTTTATTGTTGAGGATAGCTTTAGCTATCCTGGGTTTTTTGTTATTCCAGATGAATTTGCAAATTGTTCTGTCTAACTCTTTGAAGAATTGGATTGGTATTTTGATGGGGATTGCATTGAATCTGTAGATTGCTTTTGGTAAAATGGCCATTTTTACTATATTAATCCTGCCAATCCATGAGCATGGGAGATCTTTCCATCTTCTGAGGTCTTCTTCAATTTCTTTCTTCAGTGTCTTGAAGTTCTTATTGTACAGATCTTTTACTTGCTTGGTTAAAGTCACACCGAGGTACTTTATATTATTTGGGTCTATTATGAAGGGTGTCGTTTCCCTAATTTCTTTCTCAGCTTGTTTCTCTTTTGTATAGAGGAAGGCAACTGATTTATTTGAGTTAATTTTATACCCAGCCACTTTGCTGAAGGTGTTTATCAGCTTTAGTAGTTCTCTGGTGGAACTTTTGGGATCACTTAAATATACTATCATATCATCTGCAAATAGTGATATTTTGACTTCTTCTTTTCCGATCTGTATCCCCTTGACCTCTTTTTGTTGTCTGATTGCTCTGGCTAGAACTTCAAGAACTATATTGAATAAGTAGGGAGAGAGTGGGCAGCCTTGTCTAGTCCCTGATTTTAGTGGGATTGCTTCAAGTTTCTCTCCATTTAGTTTAATGTTAGCAGCTGGTTTGCTGTATATGGCTTTTACTATGTTTAGGTATGGGCCTTGAATTCCTATTCTTTCCAGGACTTTTATCATGAACGGGTGTTGAATTTTGTCAAATGCTTTCTCAGCATCTAATGAAATGATCATGTGGTTTTGTTCTTTCAGTTTGTTTATATAATGGATCACGTTGATGGTTTTCCATATATTAAACCATCCCTGCATGCCTGGGATGAAGCCTACTTGATCATGTTGGATGATTGTTTTGATGTGCTCTTGGATTCGGTTTGCCAGAATTTTATTTGAGTATTTTTGCATCGATATTCATAAGGGAAATTGGTCTGAAGTTCTCTTTCTTTGTTGGGTCTTTGTGTGGTTTAGGTATAAGAGTAATTGTGGCTTCGTAGAAGGTATTCGGTAGTGATCCATCTGTTTCAATTTTGTGGAATAGTTTGGATAATATTGGTATGAGGTCTTCTATGAAGGTCTGATAGAATTCTGCACTAAACCGTCTGGACCTGGGCTCTTTTTGGTTGGGAGACCTTTAATGACTGCTTCTATTTCCTTAGGAGTTATGGGGTTGTTTAAATGGTTTATCTGTTCCTGATTTAACTTCGGTACCTGGTATCTGTCTAGGAAATTGTCCATTTCCTGAAGATTTTCAAGTTTTGTTGAATATAGGTTTTTATAGTAAGATCTGATGATTTTTTGAATTTCCTCTGAATCTGTAGTTATGTCTCCCTTTTCATTTCTGATTTTGTCAATTTGGACGCACTCTCTGTGTCCTCTCGTTAGTCTGGCTAAGGGTTTATCTATCTTGTTGATTTTCTCAAAGAACCAACTTTTGGTTCTCTTGATTCTTTCTATGGTCCTTTTTGTTTCTACTTGGTTGATTTCTGCTCTGAGTTTGATTATTTCCTGCCTTCTACTCCTCCTGGGTGTATTTGCTTCTTTTTGTTCTAGAGCTTTTAGGTGTGCTGTCAAGCTGCTGACATATGCTCTTTCCTGTTTCTTTCTGCAGGCACTCAGCGCTATGAGTTTTCCTCTTAGCACAGCTTTCATTGTGTCCCATAAGTTTGGGTATGTTGTACCTTCATTTTCATTAAATTCTAAAACGTCTTTAATTTCTTTCTTTATTTCTTCCTTGACCAGGTTATCATTGAGTAGAGCATTGTTCAATTTCCACGTATAGGTGGGCATTCTTCCCTTATTGTTATTGAAGACCAGTGCTTGTGTGGTAGAGGCAAGAAGATCAGATGTTTAAGGTCATTCCTAGCCATATGGTAGGTTTTCAAAGCTTGTGGTCCCCTATTGATTAATCTTGACAGGATGTTGACAGTCACATGTTCCTATAGAGTTCCTCAGACTTGTAATAGACTTAAAGCCTTCCAGTAGCTTTAAGACACTCAGCGCCTGGCCTAAAAGGAAATCATTGGTTCTTGTTAGTAGAGGTAACTTTTGTTTTACAAAGATTTTATTTCTATGTGCGGGTGTTTTGCTGGCATGAATGGATGTGAAACGAGTCCTTCTGGTTGGTTGATATTGTTCTTCCCATGGGATTGCAAACCCCTTCAGCTCCTTCCATCCTTTCTCTACCTTTCCACTAGGGACCCTGTGCTCAGTCCAATGGTAGGCTGCAAGCATCCGCCTCTGTATTTGTCAGGCTCTAGCAGAGCCTCTCAGGAGCCAGCTATGTCAGGCTCCTGTTCACAAGCACTTCTTGGCATCCGAAATAGTTTCTGGGTTTTGTGTCTGCATATGGGATGGATCCCCAGGTGAGGGAGTCTCTGGATAGCCGATACTTCAGTCTGTGCTTCAGAGTTGGTCTCTGTATTTCCTTCCTTGAGTACTAAGCCCACTTAGGTAATAGACATGCTAATCTCTATGAAACTACTCTTATTTTTTTTTTTTTTGGTTCTTTTTTTCGGAGCTGGGGACCGAACCCAGGACCTTGCGCTTCCTAGGCAAGTGCTCTACCACTGAGCTAAATCCCCAACCCCTAAGATTTATTTATTTATTTTATGTATGTAAGTACACTGTAGCTGTCTTCAGATACACCAGAAGAGGGCATCTGATCGCTTTACAGATGGTTGTGAGCCACCATGTGGTTGCTGGGATTTGAACTCAGGACCTCTGGAAGAGCAATCAGTGCTCTTAACCACTGAGCCATCTCTCCAGCCCGAAACTACTCTTATTTTATTTAATCTTTCCTACCTCTGCCTGCTCTCCCTTTTAAATATACCAAGACATACATACCCGGCTAAAACTAAATCATTTTTATTGACTTCGTACATCTTCATAAGCTGACCTTGCCTATTTGCTGCTGACTTTTCCTGTCTTCAAGAAGAAGCAAACCAATTGTAGACTTTATGTTGAAGGCTTTCTGTGACCCTAGCCAAAAGCCAAATGCAAATAGAATTACTATTAGTTTGTTTATTGTCCTAGTTTGTTTCTAGTCACCTGCTTCTGGTTATTGCTCATAGTTTGTGTTGCTGTGGTAAATTGATCTTGAGGAAGGAAGAGTTAATTCAGGTTATAGTCATTGCGGAGGGAAACCCTGTCAGGAACTAGAGCTGTTCTGAGATCAAGAACTGAATCAGAATCCATGGAATAATGCTGATTCATGGGAATTCTCTGTCCCACTCACTCACTTATTTTCAACTATCCTTTAGACAATCTAGTCCCATCTGAGGGGGATGGTTCCGAAGCTAAGGTCCTGTTCCCCAATTCCTTCTTGATTGATCAATAAAGATGTCAGGGGCCCATTACTGAGTGGAAGAGACCCTGCAGGCAGGCTAAGAAATGCAGGAAGAGAAGGGGAGATTTTGTGATGCTTCAGAGGGAGAAAGGTGACTAGCCATGTGAGATCTTGAGCAGATTGGCCATTGGCTACGTACCCAGGTGGGAGATTAGAAATGCGACTAAATGGAGGGCAGTATTGGATTGGTGAACAAACAGAAGGTAACTGAGAAACTTAAGTTGCAGGCAGATTTAGGGTGCTGAGCTTAGAGTATTGGGAAGGGCATGCTAGCTATGGGAGATTAGAAATACCCAGCAATTGAGCCAATAAGGCAGATTGGAAAATAAGCTAGTGTGTGTGTGTGTGTGTGTGTGTGTGTTTCATTTGCAGATCTGAGTGAACCTGGGCAAGGCTGGTAGCATGATCTGCCGAGAGATTAAAACACTGTAGCAAAAGCAACAGGCTACACCCATCTGCCTAGGGATGGTGTCACCCACAGTGGTCAGGGTTCTATTATATTAATCACTAATCAAGGCAATGCTCCACAGACATGCAAATAGGCCAGTCTTATCTAGGTAGTTCTTCAGCTGAGGTTCCCTTTTCCTAGGTGACTCTAGGTTTTGTCAGGTTGACAGCTTAGACTAACCAGGTCAGCCATTTGAAGACAGTCTTCTTATTCACAACTTCCTGTTATTTATTCAAATAAGTATAAAAGTCCAAGTAAGCATCAAAGAATAGAGAAATTCTACCTGTTGTTTTTCACATGTATTACACTTGAGAGTCATATCAGCAGGTGAAAAGAAAAACTAGAAATCAGCATGAGCCTTGAAGATACATAGAGATGTGGAGGGTGGCAGGGGTCACAGCATGTTTGATGCATGGGAAAAATGTAGAAACGGACCTATCTTTCCTTGGGAAGACAGAGCCCCTGCTTATCTATGCTGCCCTCTCTTAGATGTTTATATCATATTCTTTGAACTTTACAATATTTACTACTTGCAGGCTGCTTATACATTCTGAGTTCCTATTACAAATCTCAAAAGTAGGTAGAAAGAATGAGGCCTTGGCAGCTACGATTTAAGGCGATGACAAAGCTGCCGCTGAATGCAGATCCTGACTTTTCTCTGACTAGAAGGGGTGATTTTTTGGCACATTTGTCCCACATTGGCCTCATTGAGCAGCAAAAATTTAGCCTCATGCTGCAAAGTACATTCGTGTTTTGGAAAAGCTGTTCTAATGTACAGAAAGAGATTGTTTTAGGATCCTGACAATATACAAAGAAGTATTAAAGGTAAGAATGATTGTGTCTCTGATCCATTGATTTCATGCCTATTTCATGATAATTAGGCATTTTGGTAATATTATCTTTTAGTTCAAAATTAGATAGATGTTTGATTATGTGTCTCGCTATTGGCCATGCCTGAGAGAACAAAATAGAAGTATATCCCCATGCAAATCTGGGTCAGGAGGTGTTTTGTGATAGCTAATTTTGGTTGGCAACTTGATATTCTTGGGCAGAAGAAACCTCAATTGAAGGATTTCCTCCATCAGGTTAGTCTGTGGACATCTCTGTGGTGGGGATTTCCTTGATTGCTAATTGATCAGATGGCCTAGCCCACTGTGGACAGTACCATCACTATTCAGCTAAGCCTGGGATACGTAAGTAAGGTAGATTAATATAAGCCTAGTCAACCAGCAAGAACAATTCCTTCATGGCTTATACTTCAGATTTCCCCTTTTGGTTCCAGTCTTAACCTTTTGCACCTATTTCCTTCAGTGAGAGACCGTTACAAGGAAGGGTGTGACCGAATTAATTCTCTCCTTCCCACATTCCTTTTTATCATGATGTTCATCATGGTGATAGAAAAGCAAACAGGAATAGTCCCTAAGAACACCACAGAGTGTGTGTGTGTGTGTGTGTGTGTGTGTGTGTGTGTGTGTGTGTGTGTGTGTAGTCTTGAGAGATGATTCAGCAGTTATGAAGTTATAAGCACTTTGGTTCTGAGCATCCAAATGGTAGCTCCCAACTGCCTATAATGCTAGCCAGATTAATCAGCACTCTTCCATGGCCCCTGAGGACCTAATCTGTGAAGACTCGTTTCACATCCATTCATGCCAGCAAAACACCCGCACATAGAAATACAATCTTTGTAAAACAAAGTTACCTCTACCAACAAGAACCAATGATTTCCTTTTAGGCCAGGCGCTGAGTGTCTTCTAGGCTACTGGAAGGCTTTAAGTCTATTACAAGTCTGAGGAACTCTATAGGAACATGTGACTGTCAACATCCTGTCAAGATTAATCAGTAGGGGACCACAAGCTTTGAAAACCTACCATATGGCCAGGAATGACCTTAAACATCTGATCTTCTTGCCTCTACCACACAAGCACTGGGATGACAAACATGCACCGTCATGTCTGGTTTAGGTCACGGGGGAACTGGAGCTTAGAGTTTGTGTGTAACCAGGTAAGCAGTGTACCCAGTGAGCTAAACACTACTCCCTTACTTATTTTTGAGCCTGGATCTCATTGTGCTATTCAGGTTGGCCTGGAATCTCATCTTTGTAGTCTCCAAATCTTCTGAGGTGATTAGGAGTGGGAATGAGATCTGGATCCTACCGTTTTTAGACTAAGTCAACCTTACCAAAATGTAAAGCTCAAATAGAGAAATATACAAACGAGGCAGCCTTTCTTCATTCATGCCCCTTATGTTCTTATAATGTTTCTCACTTACCTCGCTTGTAAGATAAGCTCTTTTTTATTTTATTGATATTTTCTCCTTTCATTCCTGCACTTTATTTTGCAACAGTTTTTACAAATCTTTCCTCCTTGCATTGCTTGAATCCATTCAGTCCTATTGTGTTCCACGTTCTCCACGGAGCTTGTACTCTTCTCCTTCAAGTTTTCATGTTTCCTCCATATTATATGTGCATTCATGAGATAATCGAATGCTCAAGCTGGTTTGCTCTCTTTTTTCCACAATGATCTCTAATACCTGTGACAAAACAGCCTTTCTCACTAGTATAAGACCCAGGCCATGGATTTCAAAGGCAATAGCATTTGTGAATTTTTAATTAAATCTAAATGGATAACTATCCTCTATGACTTCAAATACACAGCACACGATTGAATCCAGTTTCCAAGAGTAAAACTAAGCCGATGTTATCAGCACTGGCTCTAAGCATTCTGCAAAGGTTTAGATGCACAATTGGAGCTACATGACTCAGGCAAAAGCAGAAAGCTTGAGTAGTTGGTCTGTTTCCGGAAGTTCTGACACAGTGAGGGTGAATGCCTGTGTTTCCCAGCATGGGCATTACCAGTCAGCATGACTGATATTTCACTGAGTCTACTAAAGTAAGACATAGCACAAATGCCCCCAAAATAAGACGGAAGCTTGAAGAAAAGACTCCGTAATCGTTTCACTTGTGGGGAGTTTTGCCTCACTGGATGACCTCACACAATTAGCTGGTACCTTGAGAAAACACGCTTTTCAATCATAAAATTTGGGGATTTGGATTTGACAATTTCCAGAGCTTAAATTCAGTACGTTTAGATTTTGCAAATATACCCACAGAGAAGTTTCATCAATCCTTAACCACAGTCAGGAAGCCCTAAATCAAAACCCCTCCTAACTATGAGAGTATCTGGTGAGCTAAGTGGTGAGGTCAAGCATAATGATCTGCAAATTCTCCATCTGGCCAGGAATCCACAGATAAATACCACTGAAAAGCTGAACCTGTCTTCGCTTTATAAGTAATCAAGGATGTTAAAATGAATGATAAAATTTATTTTAGCTCTTTCATTCATAAAAATATTTGAGAGAATATCTTGGCAAAGTTTATTTTCCACTCTGAAATGCAACAAAGTAATGCTTTTTATGTTACTTATTTTCTAGCACTAGTGACCTTAACAACAATGACTACAATATTACTTGGGATCCTGGATAGGTACACTTTGCAGTCATGATATTGATCTACTGCAGGAAAGCATTGATGGAGGAGCCTGTCCCATGCTAGTCACTGGACATGTCTCTAGTTTATCACTGAATGCATTTTGTGACATGTGTACCTCCATCACCCATTGAAAAAGCTCAGCTTTACAGGTTCTCAGATGTTTTATCTGTGAACTGAAATGACTCTATAAAGTTGTCTTGAATATTTCTCCTAACTGGTATATTAGCATATTTGCATGTTTATTATAGTTCCATTACTCCCCTCAAAGGCGGCAGATTTTGTTATTCTGTCTTTAATTTTGAATAGGGTATGTCCACTCATTTACAAAACTATAGATAAAATTGTTTACAGAGTTTATATACCTAATGTTTATAATTCTGCATGATAGCTTTTAACAGTTGCATATTTATAGATCCCCAGTCAATATACAAAAGACTATTTAAGAAACAACTACTCTAAATTTTAATTTCTAAGCATTCATTTATTTATTCATAGATTTATTTTATATCTTACGTGTTTTTGTCTCTGTGTGTTGTGGTGTGTGTGTGTGTGAGTGTGTGTGTGTGTGTGTGTGTGTGTGTGTGTGTGTGTGTGTATGTAGATCAGATGACACCCCTCGGTAGTCTATTTGCTCTCTCAGAACATAAGTTCTAGAGCTTCAAACTAGGGTGGACAGGTTTGGCAACAAGTGCCTTTACTCACTCAGTCATATCTGGCATACTTTTAATATGGGCAAGATAACAGGGGTTAATTTAACAGGATTGAAATCAACAGATTACCAGCAGTTCTCAACCTTGGTTTGTGACCCCTTTGGCAATACTCCAACTATATTTACCTTATGGTTCACAACAGTAGCAAAATTATAGTTACAAAGTAGCAGCAAAAATAATTTTATAATTAGCGGTCACCACAACGTGACAAACTGTATTAATATGTCATAGCAGTAGGAAGGTGGAGAACTCCTGGGTTAGACGTAAAGTTTACACAAAAGGAAAATAAACATGGAAACAGCATGAGAAAGAACATTTTATTTATTTTTCATCTTATCTGTTTACATTTCAAATGTTATGCCCCTTCTGGTCTGTCCTCCATGCACCTCCGACCCCATTCCATCCCCCTCCCATTGGTCACTAAGAAGGTGCTCCCAAACCTACCCACTCCAGCCTCATCCCTTTAGCACCCTCCTTTTCTGAGATGTTAAGCCTCCACAGGATCAACCGCCTCCCTTCCCACTGATGCCATATGAGACAGTCCACAGCGACATATGTACAAAGAGCCATGTACTGTCCCATGTACATGCTTTTTTAGGGGGAGAGAGGGGAATGAAGTGAACTTTATTAGTGATATTCAAAAAAGTAGGGAGGGCTCCCTAGGCTCCTCCTGTTATAGGAGTCTGGGATGGAAATTGTGAGGGAGATGCTCAGTGTTGGTGGTTGAGTTGGGACAGGGACTCCTCAGCAACTCTCTCTTGCTCTCAGTATACTTGCTGGGGTGGAGTGGGTGGTCCAGGGTTTTACTCCTTGGAGGCCACGCAGGCCATGAGATCCACTACTCTGCTGCTGTAGCCATATTCATTGTCACACCAGGAGATGAGCTTTACAGGGTTGTCACTGAGAGCAATGCCAGCCCCAGCATCAAAGGTGGAAGAGTAGAATTACTGTTGAAGTTTCAGGAGACAACCTGGTCCTCAGCATATCCCAAGATTCCCTTTAGTGGGCCCTCAGATGCCTACTTCACCACCTTCTCTGCAACTGGCAAAGTGGAAATTATTGCCATCAATGACCCCTACATGGTCTACATGTTCCAGTATGACTCCACCCATAGCAAATTCAATGGCACAGTAAAGGCTGAGAATGGCAAGCTTGTCAACAATGGGAAGCCCATCACCATCTTCCAGGATCGAGATTCCTCTAACATCAAATGGAATGACGCTGGTGCTGAGTATGTCATGGAGTCTATTGGCATCTTCACTACCATGGAGAAGGCCGGGGCCCACTTGAAGGGTGGGACCAAAGGGGTCATCATCTCTGCCCTGTTGGCTGATGCCCCTGTGTTTGTGATGAGTGTGAACCACGAGAAATATGACAACTCAGTCAAGATTGTCAGCAATGCATCCTGCACCACCAACTGCTTAGCTCCCATGGCCAAGGTCATCCATGTGTACCCTTTGGTTGGGTTACTCCCTGGGTTGCTCTTCCTATGGGATTGTAATCCCCTTCAGCTCCTTCAGTCCTTTCCCTAATGCTTCAATTGGAGTCCCCATGCTCAGTCCTATGGTTGCCTGTGAGTATCTGCATCTGTCTTAGTCAAGTGCTTGCAGAGCCTCTCAGAGGACAGCAATGCCAGGCTCCTGGCATCAGCAATAGTGTCAGTGTTTGGTGTCTGCAGATGAAATGGATTGCATGGTGGGGTGGTCACTGAATGGTTTTTCCTTCAGTCTCTGCTCCATTTTTGTCCTAGCATTATCTTTGGACAGGGACAATTCTGGATTAAAAAAATTAGTACAGGGATTCCCTGCAGTCTTCATTCTTTCCTCTTCATAAATGGTAGATTTTACAATCCAGGAAGCAGAAATTATGTTTTATATATGAAGTGTGCATAGTACCAAAGCTGATTTACAGAGCAAACAGCAATAGAGCCTGGGCTTGACATTTCTTGCCTTCCTTATCTCCACTCTGTCTCTTTGGGGTTTCTTTACCTTCCTCCTTTCTGAGTAGAGGAAATGCTTCCACATCGTGTCACTAGAATCTATTCTAATTTGTTCACTAGTTAGTATTTGTGGCAATTTGTTAATTCACAGCCCCTCTCTCTCTCTCTCTCTCTCTCTCTCTCTCTCTCTCTCTCTCTCTCTCTCTCTCTCTCTTTCTCTCTCATGTTCCTCATAAAATAGTCCATTTTCTGAAACCAGCATAGCAGGCTTTAGTTTATCCTTCACCACATGTCCAGTTTCTCTTTCAGACCCTTTCCTTCTTATGTATTCAACTCTATATTTCCAAATATTATTTACGTATATTGATTGCATGTTCATTGCATTGTTGGAGTCTGCTTGTGTAAGTTCATGAGAGATAACTGTGGAATTTTTCAAAATTTATGATCGAATTTTAAGCATAATAATTTTTAGAAACTAAATTATTTAAACTCACAAAAATGGTAAGAAACAGTTTTCACTGCTTACCAGTCATTACTTTTGATTAATTTTTACACTTTGTTATTTTCTCTGTTCTTTATCTGTTAAGGCAGAAATATTGTCAGATATTTACTACCAACTCCATATTTAGCGAAAACACAACTAAATTTTCTTTAATAGGGTATTCAGAATATGGATAATGACAAAAATCTATAAATTAGATCTTTCCATCAGAAAGACTGAATTTCTGAATGCCTAGCATCTAGTCGCTGCTCTTCTCTTCCTTCAGGGCTGTTGTTCTTAACCTATGGATCACATCAGATATCCTGTATATCAGATATTTACAATACAATTTATACAGATGCAAAACAATAGTTATGAAATAAAAACAAAGCGATTTTGTAGCTGGGGGTCATTATTACATGAGGAAGTGTAGTAAAGGATCACAGCATTAGGAAGGTTGAGAATCACTGCTCTAGGTAAAAGTATTTTTAATTTCAAAATATGATATTAATCATTTATCTTTGCTGTATTTAACATTTATGATCTAGATGTGAACACAGCTGCTGTAGTGTGGAAAGTTTGGGATAGAAGCTGCAGTTAGAGAAGTGATAGAGAAAGGTGAGAAAGAAATGCCAAAGGTGAATTACTTCTTCACACCTCTGGTCTTGTTAACCTTAAGAATTCTGCATTCTGATGAATCTGGTCTTTCAGGAGAAGGATACATTATTTTACGGTGATGGTTCTGCTGGAAATTTTATTGATATAATCTATTATTAATAAAAGATGGCTGATGGCTGTATTTCAACTCTGTAAGAATAGAACATTAATTTTTATTGCATGTTCACATTTCAAAATAATGACAGGTGAAGTCAAGAGGTTTGAAAAGAAAACAATCATTACTCAAAATATGAATAATCCCAAAGAATCCGTGTTCAAATAACAGTTTATTGCCTGCCATTTTACATATTTGGATTTATTTAATATATTAAACTTTCATCATAAACGTTTTGAACAATGAGCTTTTTTTTCCCAAACTGAAATGCTTGTAGGATATGTATGGATATAGAAATCATATATTAGTTAGTGAGGGTTTCCTAACAACTACCAATATCTTTATATGGTTTCTCAATGTTTTATCACCATAAACAATATTTTAGTAAACATCTTCCAACATGGAGCTGTGATAATATGATAAAAGTTGTAATCGAGAATTTTAAAGATAAATTATTTATGTACATTATTAAATTTTTAATTTAAATTTTACATTGCTTTGCAAACACTCCATCTATTTATACCAACATTTGTAATAGTTCTTAATCGTTTAATAGTTTTGCTAATTTAAGGCAATGCTAGCATATTTGTCAATGTGTTTTCCTAGTTAGGTGTGATTTGTTCCCTGTGTATTATATGCTAACTTGCACACACAATTCACTGTTCTTTTCACTGTTATTAAAGTTTATTCATATTTTTGTAGTTCCTTTCATTGACTTCAAATATTTTTAATAGTTTACGTTTGTAAAACAGTTGAGAAGGTAGCGTGTTCCATACCTTGAGTAGCCCAAACCTAACATCATCCATCATTTAAATCTGTTGTTCTGACACATTTCTCAATGCTAATGAGGACAAATTAACATTATCATCTAAAGCCAATGCTTTATTTGATATTTCTTTATTTTTTCCGACTATCATGTAGTGTTCCACGATCTCATCGGGAAACCTTTTACACACATTTTCATGTTTGCGGAGGCTCCTCCTGTCCGTGGAATCCTTTCTTCCACTCTTCCCTCCTTTATTTCATGAATGTAGCAGTTCTGAGGAATATTACTCAGACATTGTTCACATCTTAGCTGAAATGGCCTTTTCATTTCACAATTACACTATGGTAGTCATTCAGAATCATTCAGAAGTCTGCACAAAAAATGTGTTAAGTGTCTAATGCCTGCTTCATTTTCTACTGGACTTATGGATGTTTTCTTTTCTATTTTGTGGTAATTCAATGCATGTCCACTATGTTTTTATTGAAATTGTCCCAGGTTGGGCCATCAGGAGCTTTTCCATTTCCCCACACCTGCCTCTTAATACGTGAATATATCCTTCTAAGTCTGGATTTTGTTCAGTTTTGTTTGTCTTGTTTTTAAGACTTTATTATGACATTGTAGGTTACTGTGGATTCGGTTCCTAAATTCCCTGGTGGTGTCATTTTGCCATAGAGTCCTATTTTTTTTAAATCAGAAAATAGTTATTAGACCTAGCTATCTGAATTCTCAGTGTGCAGACAGTTTCAGAAAGCAGTAATTTCTAGGTTTTCAACTCACAGAACATCCAATGAGTATCAGATGGATCAAGTGTAATATTCTCCGTGGGCATTGAATACCATCCCTGCCTTTCCACCAACCACAACAAACCTGGCCTCAGCCATCCATCTTTCTTTTAGGTAATTGTTCAACACCATCATACATCAATGCAACATTTGCATTGTTCGCCATACTCCTGGGGAAACCAACTCAATCCACTAGATTATATATAGCATTGTATTCTCTATTTCAGATTCCATTCATTTCCAGAGTGGCTTTGTTCAACACCTCCCCACCACCTCCTCCCCTGGGGCTATTTTATGCATCTTGTATATGATGATACTAACATCCATGATCCTCTAATTTTTTTTAATTATGCATGGTAGAACCTTTCACTCTTTATGTGGTAAAATTCTAAAGATTTTGAAATTACATGTTTTGGACCCACGGTTGTAATATGTAGAGATACTACCTGGATTACAACACTCTCAGTGCTTTATTCATAGCTCACCATGGTCAGTGATATGCTCACTTTGTCTGTGCATTAGCATTCTACATGGATGTGAGCTGACTCATGGACTATGGGGCTTTTATACACTGTCTTCTTCTTATACTTAGCGATGTGATTTTAGGCAGTCTCCCTTGCTCTCTGTGGGAAGGAAAATGATGTCTGTATGTGGCTGAGTGGTACACTGTTTAGGACAGCCCATTACCCTAGTTGGTATATACTCATGCATAAAAAGATACTAATGTGTCAGATCTGATACAATGGCATTAAGATCCCTTTATTCAAGCTCAAGCTTGGGCCACACCACCATCTCTGATGCAGCAGAACAGGAGGGGGCAGCCCTAAGCTTATTTTAAGGTGAGCATTTATAGAGACAAGAAGCGGGTATCTAGCCTGGCACACATCTGATTGGGGGAGGTATCATTATGCCTTTAACACAACTGGCTGATGCTAGGAGCCAAACCATACACTTAACTTTTGCTTTCCTTTGGTTACTGGTTGTTAGGAAGTGAGTGCCACAGGCAGGCTTGTAACCTGGAGATGGAGATTTGTTGGACAATAATTACCTTGGAAACTGGGGCTAGATACAGGACCTGTTTGGGGTAGCCTGGAAACTGGTCACCAGCCTGTTATTTAACTCAAGTTCAGCCTTAGGTCAGGTTCCCTAACATGGAGTCTAAACCCAAACGATCTGGTCTCTCACTGCAAGTACTTATGTGTCAGTCGTTGTTTGTTCATGTTTTATATGTTTGAATATACAGTGAATTAGATTGCTAGATTCACAGTAAGACATGTCACTTTTATCCAACTCGCTGAATGGGCTGTGCCCGTTTATATCCCTAATATAAAGAAATGGGGTCAAAGTTGGAATTGTTGGTTTTATCGTTTCAGCCATTTTAATACATGTGTAGCATCTTCTCTTTTTATGGTATGCTGGGTAGTATTCTCAAGGATGTGACACAATACCAGAGAGAATCAGCTTAAGGACTTTTTTAGGTTTATGCTTTGAGTGGGTATAGTCCACCATAGAGAGAAAGATGTGGTGATCAGTGCCATTGTGTCTGCAGGAGACAGGGAGAGAGGAAGGGGGAGAGAGAGAGAGGAATAGTGACACTGTTTACTGCCCCTCTTTGTGTTCAGTGTGGGCCTCCACGCTGAGGGAATGATGTCATCTACATGCACTGTAGTCTCTTCTTCTCAGTTAAACTAAATCTCCCAAATCTCTCTCAAAGAGATGTCAAGTCTGTGCATGCCCTGGGTAATTCTGAATCTTGTTAGGTTGACAATGAAGATTTGCCACCGCTTGGTACTAATTTCTGACTTCCTTAAAGTAAGTAAGCTGAAACAACTAATAAAAAAGCCGATTGTCCAACCCTGTGTTTTCTTTTCTGATGCAGCTGCCATTTTACCCTTTTCAAATCATTTTTCCTTAATCTTTTCTTGACTTTTAATAATTATTTGCTTTAGGTATAAATTTGACAAAGAACTGGTTTTCCTATTTATTTTTCTTACATTAATGTATTTTTTTCTATCTTTAAATTTCAATTAACTCCAATTTGTCAGTGATTGCACTCAGTGATCCATCGTGAGGTCATCTTGACCTCTTGAGTTTACATCTTAATGAGATTAATTCCTAACAATCTGTAAATATTCTACAATTTAGTCATTTTTTCTTTCATTGTTCCTCTGCTTTAGTTTGATTTGGACTCTGTATGTATTTTGTTTGATTTTTACACAGTTATTTCATTTCAAAATACTGTTATATAGGAACACAGTCTCTTACTACTTCCTTTAAATTTTGCCTTATTGTTATTGTTTTCCATGATTGCTTTATGCATGATTTTCTGTCCTTTATCTTCTTTCTAATCTAGAAAACTCGGCTGTCATTTAGAGCTGTTTCAATAGAAGATATTTGTTTGACCAACATCCTAACTTTGTACAGCCGAGTATCTTATCTGTAGTATTTTTCTTATGTGAAAAACTATGTTAATGATCCTTAAAGATGTTCTGTATAATTTTAGTAAATGAAATATATATATTTCTCATTTCTTTACTTTTCCATTGCAATTATGGATACAGTATTTATATAGACAGTTTCTCTTCATGGACTTCTTAAAATTTCATACCCATCCTTGTAAACTGCAATTTAGGATTTGTTACAAGCATAAAAAACCATATATATATATATATATTCATCCCATAGGTTTTTCTGTAGAAAAAGAGCTTATTTATTTGCTACAAGGAAAACAGAATATTGAAAATAAGGTTTAATCTCAGCTTTCTCCCAATGGCATTATAAAAGGCAATCCTACTTGAAACACTGATGTTTTATTTAAGAAACAAAAAAAAATCTTCATGAAAAGCAAAAACTGTAATACTACTTGGAAAAATAAAAATGATTATTTGCTGTGGTAGAAAACTATGCATGATAGTTTTTCATATCTCTCACTTTACTTCACTAATGGTGATAGAAAAATCTCAAAATAAATGAATGTGAAAAACCAAACTCAGCTATTTTTCCAATAAATATCAACCAAATATAACTACAACGCTGATGTTGTATGAGCGAATCTGTCATTAAAGAACTGCGCATGATCAGAACACATGAAACTCAAGAAGGATGACGAAAATGTGGATGCTTCACTCCTTCTTTAAAAGGGGAACAAGAATACCCTTAGGAGGGGATAGGGAGGCCAAGTTTAGAACAGAGGCTGAAGGAACACCCATTCAGAGCCTGCCTCACATGTGGTCCATACATATATAGCCACCAAACTAGATAAGATGGATGAAGCTAAGAAGTGCAGGATGACAGGAACCGGATGTAGATCTGTCCCGAGAGACACAGCCAGAATATGGCAAATACATAGGCGAATGCCAGCAGCAAACCACTGAACTGAGAACGGGACTCCCATTGAAGGAATCAGAGAAAGGACTGAAGGAGCAAAGGGGCTCGAGACCCCATATGAACAACAATGCCAACCAACCAGAGCTTCCAGGGACTAAGCCACTACCCAAAGACTATACATGGACTGACCCTGGGCTCCAGCTGCATAGGTAGCAATGAATAGCCTAGTAAGAGCACCAGTGGAAGGGGAAGCCCTTGGTCCTGCCAAGACTGAACCCCCAGTGAACATGATTGTTGCGGGGAGGGTGGTAATGGGGGGAGGATGGGGAGGGGAACACGCATATACAAGGGGAGGGGGAAGGTTTAGGGGAATTTTAGCCTGGCAACTGGGAAAGGGAATAACAATTGAAATGTAAATAAGAAATATCCAATGTAATAAACATGAAAAAAATAAAGGAATAGGAAAAAAAGAATTATGCATGATACATTTATTAATGGGATAATCTGATAAGATCACAATGTATTAAAACTGAACTCTGGGATATAACTAAAATCAGGTCTCTGTGCCCACATGTATTCCCTCTTCCATGATAGCATGCTAACACATATTTAGTGATATAACGTAATTCAAATGGGCAATCATGTGTTACTGTCCATTGAAGGATCCTTGAGATAACATATACCTGGTACTGTGGCTTCATGTCCGAATACCAGGATGTTTTTGTACCAATAATGATTTTGTTCAATGCATTTTTTTTATCAATTTGCATCAAACTTTTATGTGCAAATAGACTGGAGTCTTGTAACTAATACTTCAATTGTCTAATGAAGGCAATCTGAAGTAGAAAATATTTCACAACCATCTTTTTCACACACGGATTCTGAGAAGCCCACTGTCATCTTGATCCTTTTTGCTCTTTGAAGCTTGCACTAATCTTGACTAGATACTTTTAACATCTTCATTTTGACTTTGATTTTTTATAGTTCAATATGATCTGCTTGGGTTTTCACTTTGTACTGAATATCTATATTGCTGTGCCATCTCAGACTTACCTGAACTTGTGTCTTTTATGGCATACTTCCTTCCTATACCCCCTTTATTTTGTATGATCTTTATTTTTCCACTATTTGGGGATCAAAGCATGATAACCCTGTTTGAATGACAATGGAGCCCATAACCTCAAGTTAGAATTCTTGGTACACAGTTGGAGGTTCCTTCTGGTGAGGATTTGAAGGTGTGGCCTTTGGGTGACAATGTGTCACTGGGGAGTAGGCTTGGAGATTTCCAGAGCTCACACTATTTCAACTGGGGGTCTCTATCTCTCCTTCTCTCTGTCTTTTGGTTGTTGTATCAACATGGGAGCTCTCAATTACTGTTCCCATGTCACGCCTGCCTGTCTGCCTGCAGTCCTGCTTCCAGCAATGATCGGCATGAACTCTAGTACACTCTGAAACTGTGAGTCCATAAGTAAACTGGTTTCTTTTAAATTGCTTTGGTTATTGTCACTTTTTACTTTTTCATGGTAATAGAAAGGTAGCTGAGACCTATCCTAGATTCAGTATTGCAGTGGACATTCTGAGAAATTTAGTCCGCAGGAGGTTAGAATGCCAATCATATATATTCAGACTCAGAACTAAGGTCTTTCCGATTCTGAGCTGTTGTTTTATCTCTTAGAACAGACAGATTGACCTCTGCAGAGTTCCTCTATCTGCCATAGATCAGGACATATCAAAGAAAAAGAGGAAAAAACAAAAATCAAACAAAAAACATAACTAGTTTCTTTGTTTGAGTTTTTGTGAACACAGTTTGTATTTCTAGAAGAACTGAAACCTCACAGCACACATGGACCAACTTTTTAAAAATTCATTAAATAAAAGTTTGCTTATTGAATAGTTGCTATGCACCAGACATTGGAGGAACAGAGCAACAGAGATGACGTTGTACTCTATTAAGTTTCAGTAAAAAGCATAAGGTCACTGTCAATCAGTGTGGTGTTGATGGCATGTGATACTATAAAATAATAGAGACATGCAGAGTAAGCAATTCAAGGAAAGCTTTGGAAATAAAAAAAATATGTTTTGAATACATGTAAGTGTATTAGTAAAACCAATCATCAAAAACCAGACAGAGATGGTAAAGTTAGCTTAATGGTTATATAATGAACATGAGCAGATTAATTATGTAATAATCTAACATTCTTTTTTGGAAATATGAGTACAAAATGTGCTTAAATTTTACACTTACATAAGAAATTATACAAGCCCCCAAATCCTGTGTGTGTGTGTGTGTGTGTGTGTGTGAGAGAGAGAGAGAGAGAGAGAGAGAGAGAGAGAGAGAGAGAGAGAGAGGAGAGAGAGAGAAGAGCTGAAACACCTAGAAGGGTGGGCAATCCAAAGAACACAGGACAGACTACCACTTCTGCCCATCTTTGCCCACATCCCTGGCCCAAGAGGAAAATGCATAGTGACATAGTGACTCTGGACACAGGAATATAGGAGCAGTCAGCTGCCAGTAACTGTGGTTCAAGTCTGCGCCAAGAACTGAAGTGGTAAAACAGTTCCTTGCACCCAAATCCTGTGAGGCAAGGAGTAGTTGGGCCCTCAGAAGTGAGGACACTCCTGAGAAAGCAGAGGAGACTACTCTCTGCCCATATTCCTGACTCAAGAGAAAAAATGTCTAGTGCCATATGTGCCCTCTGAGCACAGGGACCTAGGACCAGAAGGGCAGGACCCTTCCTGTTGCTGCCCTCGCCAAGAGCTGAAAGTCAGCCACCAGGAGCAACTACATGCCTGAGAGCAAAACACTCTGTTCCCACAACTGACTGAAAGAAAACAGGGAGACAGGTCTACAGGAATGCTGACACACAGGCCTACAGGAGGGTCAAGCCACTGTCAGAAACAGCAAGACAAGCTAACACCAGAAGCAACCTGATGATGAGAGGCAAGCGCAGGAACCCAAGCAACAGAAACTAAGACTAATTGGCATCATCAGAACCCAGTTCTCCCATCAAAGCAAACACTGGATATCCAAACACAGCAGAAAAGCAAGACCATCCAGGAGTTAAAAATGGAAATAGAAACAATAAAGAAAGCACAAAGGGAGACAACCCAGGAGATAGAAAACCTAGGGAAAAGATCAGGAGTCATAGATGCGAACATCACCAACAGAATAAAAACTATAAAAGAGAGTCTCAGGAGCAGAAGATACCATAGAAAACATCGAGAAAACTGTCAAAGATAATGGAAAATGGAAACAGCTCCTATCCCAAAACACAGGAAATTCAGGACACAATGAGAAGATCAAACCTAAGGATAATAGGTATAGAAGAGAATGAAGACTCCCAACTTAAAGGGCCAGTAAATATATTCAACAAAATCATAGAAGAAAACTCCCCTAACCTTAAGAAAGAGATGCCCATAAACATACAAGAAGCCTACAGAACTCCAAATAGATTGGACCAGAAAAGAAATTCCTCCCATCACATAATAGTCAAAACATGAAATGCACAACACAAAGAAAGAATATTAAAAGCAATAAGGGAAAAAGGTCAAGTAACATATAAAGGCAGACCTATTAGAAATAGTGATGGGATTGAAAGTGGTGAAGGGGCTTGCAACCCCATAAGAACAACAATGCCAACCAACCAGAACTTCCAGGAACTAAACCACTATCCAGGACTGACCCTGGGCTCTAACTGCATATGTAGCTTTGAATAGCCTTGTTGGGGCACCATTAGAAGGGGAAGCCCTTGGTCCTGCCAAGGTTGGACCCCCAGTGTAGGTCATTGTCAGGGGGGGAGATAAGGAGAGGGATAGGGAGGGGAATACCCTTATACAATGGGAGGGGAGGAGTTAGGGGGCTGATGGACAGGAAATGGAGAAATGGAACTACATTTGAAAGGTAAATAAAAAATACCCAATTTAAAAAATGGAAAATAAATAAATAAATGGAAAAAAGGAAAATAAATAAATAAATGGAAAAAAGAAATTGTACATGAACAAAACTGGCTACTTTAACATTTTAAAGTCTATAGTTAGTTCTGTATATTTGCATGCATGAAGTGTGCAGCACATCGTAAGTTCTACATCAGAGCTGATGTTAGAAGAATTCATGTGATATGTCTAGATCTGAGGAGAGTAAATGTGATAATCTACATAGCTTGCACTATGTACCATTTATGAGAAGCCAGACGAAATCTCATGCTATCTCAATATTCCCATCCATGGTGCCTGCAACTGTTAGTTGCTTAGTTACTGCAGGCTATCCGATCACTATCAAAGTACCGCTCAGCTAACCCTTACTTCAGTTGGCAATGCTCCCCAAACAATAAAGTCAGGAAGCAACTTTAGTATGGGTTGTTGCACTAATTGGTATAAGTAGGGATCCTTATCTTTTACTATATCCAATTTATAAACAAATTTACAGTATATATGTATAACAGAAGCAATGTATATGGAGCCTTGTTCTATCTGTGGCCCTAGGCTTCCATTGAAATTTAGAGCTAGTCCCTATGGAGAGCGTGTGTGGTTATACTACACAGGTTTCTGTAGCTATCCATCCAACAATCCTACTGCATCTTAGATGTTTTTTCTTGAATCCTGAGCTCTAAGTTCAAATCCCTTTTAAGCTGAGATAAAGCTCTGGAAGATTCTTTTTGGTGCTTCAGTCTTCATTATCAAGAAACCTCCGAGTTCGTTTTATAATATATTTTCCTTTCGTTGTCCTGAAGAACCGTCACAAGACACACTTTGGAGTTTTTTTGTGAAGCATGTGAGGATGTGATCCAAATACCGGAGCTGAGTGTCTCACCATCATAGTAACTAATACTTACTATCCTGTAATTTAATATGGTTGCAAACTGGGGAGGAAATATGTCAACCGGTTTGTCTATGTTGTCTTCTGATCACAGGAAGCAGTGTTTGACTTTTTAAGGACCCACCTCTCCAGATTCTGGGCTCATACTCATTTGTTTCACGAATCCACAGAATGATTCAGCCCCTTTTTTATTTGTAGAAATGAGAATAATCACTTTGAGATCCTTGTGTTGTCAGAGCTGAAATGTGAAAAGTCATACAAAACAGCCTATGAATTTAAACTGCTGTATTGGGACTTAATTATGTGCCATAAAATTCACCTGCTTTTAGGGTAGAATTCAATCAATTCCTTCACTGTAAAACTCTTTTAGGATATTTTATTCCTCTCAAAGTATTCCTGCTGCCTGTCTGAAGCCAATCCTGTTCCTGCCTCCAGGCCCAGGAGGGCTCTGACCACTGTCTCTGGGCTTGGGTACTTGTACAAATCCTTTGACTTTCACGCACAAAGACTTGCTCCTCTGAAAATCAGAGTCTGCCTAAATATAAAGAAAAGTTCTTTTTCTTTAACATTTTAGCATTTCCTTCATCCCTTTTTTGAATTATCAAAGGCAAAGAAGATTGTGGACAAACATTACTCTGGATCAAATGCTAATTTGCAAATTAGCAATGCATAGGTATAATTCTAAAGCCTTTTTATTAGAGTTGCAATTATTTCTAAGGATCACAATGTTATATGCAAATCTTTTCCTTAAATAATTACTAAGCACCAATTTTTAAATATTTTAATAAAACTTGTCTATATAAAGATGTTTTATCATGCTCTCAAACAATGAATGATATTGACTCTATGAAATTGTATGACAGAAATAAAATGAGCAGCAGTTTTCCCTAGTGAGGGATGCACCCATAACATTTCCTCAGCATGATTTCCCAAAGGAGCTGAAAATTCAACAGCCGTAGACATGGCAAAGTGGATGTGGAAACCCAAGAGGCCTCAAACCTATACAGAGTGAAAGGCAACTGAGGAATGCTAAGAGCAGGAGAAATGGTCTTTCTCAGGTAAGAGCACACCAATGGGTTATTCAATACCCATGGTCAGCCGTGAACATGCACTTATGAGCAAAATTATATAGATTGAGCAAATTGAGTATGTGTGCATGCATGCATGCATGGTATGACAATAAGTAAGAGACTACAAATTTGAAAGAAATCAAGGAAGATAATGGAAGTGTTTGAAGAATTGAAAAGGAAGGGAGAAATGTAATTGTAACCCCACAAATTAAAAGGAAATATGTATATTGTCTTTGCTACATAGAAAATTATGCATTTTCATAGCATAAAATAATTTGCATTTATATCTTTTTTGGAGATCAGCTCAGATTTTGTGTTTCCCATGAAGCATGGCCAAGTACACTTATCTCTATCTGCAAACCTGGGGGATACTGGAAGCTAGACACTGAGCCGCACATGAGATACTGCAGCAATGTGGAGGTGTTCTTTGTAAGAGCCTCACTATCCTGTAAGCAGAGCCAGGAAGAGTTTTGACATGTGAAGTTTTTACTATGAGAGCTAATATTGGGGAAACATTCAAGCTATTTAGAGACCAGAGTAGAATCGCTAGTCCTAGTGGACGGGGAGAGGGCAATTTTGTACACGAACACAGAAGTGACCAGAACCCCAGCATGCAAACTTTTAATACCTAAAGTGTTATTTATAAGAAAAGTCTAAATGCATTTGCTGGGTAAGGTTACACTCTTCAAACTTAAGTGAGTTGGCATTGTTTCTTCATATCTTTACCTCGTGAGTCCTTAAATGTAAACCATATGTGTCGTAGCTATGCACAGTGGAAAACTAAATATTAAATACAATAGTCTCCTTAGTCACTGTTAGTCTAACACTTAGAAGTAAGTAGTTTGGGTTACTTGTTATTCACTCATAATTCCTTATACTACAGACAGATTTCAAGTATTGTGAATCTATTGGTTCACGTGTCAGATGATACAAGGACCCATTGCTATTGGGAGTTAGAATTTCACTACCATCAGCTCGAATTATTTTTCATACGAAAATGTGGATTTTAATTTTTATGTTCACATATATTGTGTATAAAATGGAGAAGCAGCATGAAATAAATAAAAATCAATAGACAACTATGGCACGTGGGCTGCAGAACAGAAGGCTACAGTCTTTTGTTCCCTGCTCAGTAGCTCCAACACTCCTGATAACAGCTATCAAGTTATATTTGATCTAAAGTTGTCCCTATGCTCTTTGTCCCTAATTAGCAAACTAACCTAAGCTACTATGTAATGATCTACAGTCTAACTTGAGATTATATCTATGAAATAAGTAGCTAATGTTCAGCCAATCATATCCACAGACTTTCAGTGTGTTATAGTCTTATTATGTCTGTAAATGCTTGTGACCCATAATGGTACTCCTAACTTTGACTGTCTTGTGGTGCTACCCAATCTAAGAATCTTTTTTTGTTCAAATAAGCTCAACTATTAAGATGCTGGTCTTAAATTTGGTGATAATTATATATCTATTGTTAATATTATTATTCTACATTGCTCAAAATTGAACCCAGGATCATGTACAGGTTAAGCACACTCTCCTCACTGAACTTCAGGTGCTATATCCAATGTTATCATTTTAGCAAAGGCTATGTGTGCCTACGCATGTCAGGGTACAGTAGATTCATGTCTTCTTTCAATATTGTGAAAGAACTCCAGTATATCCCATCATGAAATGGGATTCCATGTATACATTCTTAATCTGCCTTATGCAACTAAGGGCGTTGCTTATGAAACTAAAACACTATTTCATACTTCATAAAACTATTAGCTATTTCTTGGAATCGTGCCACACTTCTTTCAAGGTTGACTCCATTTTTCAAAAATAGCTTTTCCTCTTGGGTAATTATAAAAGAATGAGGAGCACTTTGTAAACTGGATTTGGTTTATCCTGATAGGATTAATCAGTAGGCTTCTTTAACAATGGCGTGGTTCCACAGTCACACATTTCTCTGTCTGTTTTAATGCTGTATCTGCTCCTGATGGTTGTCTAGAACACTGATTACATTGAGACTTACAAACTGTGTTTTGCCTATGGGTTTCTTCTTCCTTTTTACCTGTATTAATTGGCAAGATTCTGCGAAAACATGCTGTTCCTTATCAACTCTCTCTTTATTGAAAACTATTGTTTATAGCTGAAATATGAAGCATTGTTTCCTCATTCCTTTTAAGTATAATTATATGAGTGAGGATTAAGCTATTTCAATTTTGCCTGCATTTATGTTTGCGTGTAGCAGGTATCTCCAGAACATAAGGGCTTACATACAAAACATTTATTAAGTAACAGGCTTTCTCAGGTACAGCTAAAGGTTTTGCATCTGGACATCTCATGAAGTTGTATGAAGTTGTAAAGAGTCATAATAAAAGTAATCAGATGACTATGTGAGAAAGATATTCTTTCCAGAAAATTCTTGGGAATAGGTGTTGCCTGAAGGCCTGGGATCTTTCTGAGTGTGGGTAGGAGACTGGAGTTCCTTGTCATATGACCTTGACTATATGGTGAGTTTCTTCCTTCAGAGAGAAGAATCTAAATGAGGATGCAACATGAGCAAGGAGGAGACTGTAATGGAGTATCGTCTCCTAAGTCACACACAAAACACTTTAGCTTTACAGTACTCATTAGGAATTAGTCACCGCCTCCAGCCAACACTTAGAGTAGAAGAGTGGACCTCATGCCTTGAAGGAAGCACCTATGGGTAGGATTTAAAACCAATGCAGTTACCAGGAATTCACTGACCATTTTGTGAAAGCCCACACTAGAGTCTGTGTCCAGAGGACCCACGCTCCAGCTGTGGTTACCACATAAGAGTTTTTAATACAAGAAAAATAAATGAATTAAGTCTGTTCAAATAACAAAACTAACTCAGTACCCAGCACATCCAAGTCACTTGCTTTAACTCTGCTTCCTTTTTCCTTCCTTCCTTCCTTCCTTTTTCTCTTCCTTCCTTCTTCCCCCTCTGTTCTTTTTCCTTCCTCTCTTTCTCACTTCCGTTCTTTTATATATTTGCAAAATATTATTACATTTTTATATTTTATATTCCTTTTAGTTATGCATGTATGACATTTAAGGTTTTAAGAGATTCATTAGTATTCATATGTGAATACATTTTCCCTTCTAGTTGGATATTCTATTAATTCTTGAGTGATTTCGTATGAATTTATTGGGATTTGAAGTTTTTTTGCTATCTGGCAACAAAGTAAACAGAGTACATATCATATATTTCTGCCCCAGATAAGAAGTCACCCTTCACTGGAAGCATTCTTCTGCCTTTTAACCAGAAAATGCTATTTAGAAAGCATTAACTTGTCACTGTGTATAGCTTTTGCTGTAAGACTGTCATGGCCTTTAGATAGGCCTGCGTTCATCTAGAATTTATGTAATTTCAAGGAAAAACAAACAGTGATGTTTTTAACTGAAATTTTACGTATGTAGCTTTTACTGGGTTTGTTTTCTCATTCCTTTTTAAAAATTATATACTGGTAATAATAGTATATTAGCTATGAGTAATTTTCTACCACTTCAAATAAATTAGTACTGCTTATGAATCTGTTAATGGAAGCTGAGAATGTCTTTGTGAGCCTAGACCTTATTAGATAAAATTTCTTGTTGTCACTTGCATTGTGGTTATGGTTCCACATAAGTATGTATATAGATAAATTTTGAGACCAAATAGGTAGAAACTTATCTATGGCGTAACCAAGAAAAATTTTAACTGTTCATTCATAGCCATATCTCCTAATAGTAAAAAAGAACAAAAGTGCCCCTCGTGGTGAAATTTCCCTGAAGCTGCAGTTTAAGCATCCATGAATGAAGTTACAGTTAAAATTTTCTCATTGTATCAAAAACTAAGCTGTATAGAGAAGCAAACAATTGTTTGTATGTACCCTGACAAAGAGTAATATTACTTCAAAATGTATCACTTTTTTTTTTGATTATGGTTTTTTTTTTATTAACTTGAGTATTTCTTATATACATTTCGGAGTGTTATTCCTTTCCCAGTTTCGGGCAAACATCCCCTCCCCCTCCCCTTCCTTATGGGTGTTCCCCTCCCAACCCTCCCCCTTGCTTCCCTCTCCCCAACAGTCTAGTTCACTGGGGGTTCAGTCTTAGCAGGACCCAGGGCTTCCCCTTCCACTGGTGCTCTTACTAGGATATTCATTGCTACCTATGAGGTCAGAGTCCAGGGTCAGTCCATGTATAGTCTTTGGGTAGTGGCTTAGTCCCTGGAAGCTCTGGTTGCTTGGCATTGCTGTACATATGGGGTCTCGAGCTCCTTCAAGCTCTTCCAGTTCTTTCTCTGATTCCTTCAACGGGGGTCCTGTTCTCAGTTCAGTGGTTTCCTGCTGGCATACGCCTCTGTATTTGCTGTATTCTGGCTGTGTCTCTCAGGAGCGATATGCATTCACTTTTTGATCATCCGTCTTGAGTTTCATTTGTTCTAGGCATCTAGGGTAATTGAGCATTTGGGCTAATAGCCACTTATCAATGAGTGCATACCATGTATGTCTTTCTGTGATTGGGTTAGCTCACTCAGGATGATATTTTCCAGTTCAACCATTTGCCTACGAATTTCATAAAGTCATTGTTTTTGATAGCTGAGTAATATTCCATTGTGTAGATGTACCACATTTTCTGTATCCATTCCTCTGTTGAAGGGCATCTGGGTTCTTTCCAGCTTCTGGCTATTATAAATAAGGCTGCGATGAACATAGTGGAGCACGTGTCTTTTTTATATGTTGGGGCATCTTTTGGGTATATGCCCAGGAGAGGTATAGCTGGATCCTCAGGCAGTTCAATGTCCAATTTTCTGAGGAACCTCCAGACTGATTTCCGGAATGGTTGCAGCAGTCTGCAACCCCACCAACAATGGAGGAGTGTTCCCCTTTCTCCACATCCTCGCCAGCATTTGCTGTCACCTGAGTTTTTGATCTTAGCCATTCTCACTGGTGTGAGGTGAAATCTCAGGGTTGTTTTGATTTGCATTTCCCTTATGACTAACGATGTTGAACATTTCTTTAGGTGTTTCTCGCCATTCGGTATTCCTCAGCTGTGAATTCTTTGTTTAGCTCTGAACCCCATTTTTTAATAGGGTTATTTGTCTCCCTGCGGTCTAACTTCTTGAGTTCTTTGTATATTTTGGATATAAGCCCTCTATCTGTTGTAGGATTGGTAAAGATCTTTTCCCAATCTGTTGGTTGTCGTTTTGTCCTAACCACAGTGTCCTTTGCCTTACAGAAGCTTTGCAGTTTTATGAGATCCCATTTGTCGATTCTTGATCTTAAAGCATAAGCCATTGGTGTTTTGTTCAGGAAATTTTTTCCAGTGCCCATGTGTTCCAGATGCTTCCCTAGTTTTTCTTCTATTAGTTTGAGTGTGTCTGGTTTGATGTGGAGGTCCTTTATCAACTTGGACTTAAGCTTTGTACAGGGTGATAAGCATGGATCGATCTGCATTCTTCTTACATGTTGACCTCCAGTTGAACCAGCACCATTTGCTGAAAATGCTATCTTTTTCCATTGGATGGATTTGGCTCCTTTGTCAAAAATCAAGTGCCCATAGGTGTGTGGGTTCATTTCTGGGTCTTCAATTCTGTTCCATTGGTCTATCTGTCTGTCTCTGTACCAATACCATGCAGTTTTTATCACTATTGCTCTATAATACTGCTTGAGTTCTGGGATAGTGATTCCCCTGAAGTCCTTTTATTGTTGAGGATAGTTTTAGCTATCCTGGGTTTTTGTTATTCCAGATGAATTTGCAAATTGTTCTGTCTAACTCTTTGAAGAATTGGATTGGTATTTTGATGGGGATTGCATTGAATCTGTAGATCGCTTTTTGGTAGAATGGCCATTTTTACTATATTAATCCTGCCAATCCATGAGCATGGGAGATCTTTCCATCTTCTGAGATCTTCTTCAATTTCTTTCTTCAGAGTCTTGAAGTTCTTATTGTACAGATCTTTCCCTTGCTTGGTTAAAGTCACACCGAGGTACTTTATGTTATTTGGGTCTATTATGAAGGGTGTCATTTCCCTAATTTCTTTCTCGGCCTGTTTCTCTTTTGTGTAGAGGAAGGCTACTGATTTATTTGAGTTAATTTTATACCCAGCCACTTTGCTGAAGTTGTCTATCAGCTTTAGTAGTTCTCTGGTGGAACTTTTGAGATCACTTAAATATACTATCATATCATCTGCAAATAGTGATATTTTGACTTCTTCTTTTCCGATCTGTATCCCCTTGACCTCCTTTTGTTGTCTGATTGCCCTGGCTAGAACTTCAAGAACTATATTGAATAAGTAGGGAGAGAGTGGGCAGCCTTGTCTAGTCCCTGATTTTAGTGGGATTGCTTCAAGTTTCTCTCCATTTAGTTTAATGTTAGCAACTGGTTTGCTGTATATGGCTTTTACTATGTTTAGGTATGGGCCTTGAATTCCTATTCTTTCCAGGACTTTTATCATGAAGGGGTGTTGAATTTTGTCAAATGCCTTCTCAGCATCTAATGAAATGATCATGTGGTTTTGTTCTTTCAGTTTGTTTATATAATGGATCACGTTGATGGTTTTCCGTATATTAAACCCTCCCTGCATGTTAGGAAGAAGCCTACTTGATCATGGTGGATGATTGTTTTGATGTGCTCTTGGATTCGGTTTGCCAGAATTTTATTGAGTATTTTTGCGTCGATATTCATAAGGGAAATTGGTCTGAAGTTCTCTTTCTTTGTTGGGTCTTTGTGTGGTTTAGGTATAAGAGTAATTGTGGCTTCATAGAAGGAATTCAGTAGTGCTCCATCTGTTTCAATTTTGTGGAATAGTTTGGATAATATTGGTACGAGGTCTTCTATGAAGGTCTGATAGAATTCTGCACTAAACCCGTCTGGACCTGGGCTCTTTTTGGTTGGGAGACCTTTAATGACTTCTTCTATTTCCTTAGGAGTTATGGGGTTGTTTAACTGGTTTATCTGTTCCTGATATCACTTTTTTATAATACCATTTGTATCATTCTTTTGAGCATCCTTGTGAGCTTTCAAGAAGGTCAAGGAAAGACATATCTTGAAAGGAGATCTAGTCCACTCCCGTTTGGGAAAAGAAAAATGGTCACCTTTCCCAGGTGAATATGCTACCCACCTCATAACTAGTCATTAAATCTCTGTGCTCAAAGTCCATATTTTAAAAGCAATTGAATGCAATTTCCCAGTCTGGTCAGACTACTTCAAACTCTGTGTTTCTGGAGTGTACTATCCCTTTGGATTGCTACATAACCTTCTGTTTAATTACCTCTGTTTTATGGCTTGATTCTTTCCTTCAAGAAGACGGAACTAAAGTGAAGCCAGTCACCTGCCAATACTTTTATGCTTACCTGACATAGTCACTTCTAAATGTCCTTGAATTCTATATCCATATTTAAGATATTTGGGATAAGTTTACAATAGAACTGTAACTGACAATCTTTTCTTGTAATCACTTCTTGAATTATACAATCTAAAACTGCCCTTCTTAGCATTTACACAGTATTATGAATTATATGTCATTGAGCGATGACTTGACACCTGAGGAGAAGTATGTAAGTCATGTGCAAATGTGACCCCATTTCATCCAAGAGACTTGAAATATCTGTGGACTGTGGTATGTCTCTCTCTCTCTCTCTCTCTCTCTCTCTCTCTCTCTCTCTCTGTGTGTGTGTGTGTGTGTGTGTGTGTGTGTGTGTGTGTGTGTGTGTGTGATGGCTTTCTGGAGGACTTTGTGTTTACTATTTTTTTTAATTTTACTGTTCACATTTTTTAAAAAAATTTTTAAAGTCAATAGAAAAACTTTTCTCAACAGTGACTTTTACTCCTTTACCTAGGGCTCTTTTCTTTCTGATATTAACCATTGTTCTAGCTTATAATTCTGGATTCTCTGTAGAAATATATATATCCTAAATCAGCCCTCACCCTCTTTTCTATGCAGAGTTTCAGGCAATATTATGCCAGCTACAGAGTCCTGTGCTTTGAAACTTTCAATGAGTTCTTCTAGTGATCAGTTCATATCAAAGATTCATCTTATCCCTTCTTGCAGGTGCTGAATATAAGATTGTATAGATCTCTCTTCCACTAAAGACAGCCATAATTTTGGATATTTTGCGTATTTCTATTTCTTGCTATTACAGGTAAAACTGTAGAGTGAAAATTCTTCCCTTGGACAATAGATTTGCAAAAATTTTCTGGAAGTAAAAGTGAGAAATAAAGTTGTAAACATATAAATTATACTTCCATGAATTGCTGTATATATCTCCCACACACAGTGTCTAATTTCACATTTATACAATAAAGTGTTCTGCACAGTTTGAGCTGACAGAACATGCTGTTATTTTATGGGTGACAGTTGATAGATGGTTAATACTATTTCAATGTAACTTTAACTTGTAATTTTTCTATAATAACTGAGTCTGGAAATATTTATGGTATTAAGGGTGATTATTTTATCTTAATTTTGAAGTTTTCTTTTAGAATTGCATATAAGTTGTAAAGAAAGAAGGAAAGTATAACTTCCATCAACCCTTGTATGTTAGGTAACATAACATGCTACTTTGTAAAAACTATGGTTTACTATGTTGCTGATAATTAAGAGACAGATACTGTTTGCAAATTCTTCTCTGAGAGAATCCACCCAGCAGCTGACTCAGACAGATACAGACACCTACAGTCAAACAGTGGACAGAACTTGGAAACTATTATGTCAGAATAGACCCCAAAGGGAATACAAACTCCACAGGAAGACCAACAGAGTCAACTAACTTGGACCATTGGGACTCTCAGAGTCTGATCCACCAACCAAAGAACATGCACCGACTGGACCCAGACCTCCATACACATATGTAACAGATGTTCAACATGGTCTTCATGTGGGTCCCAAACAACTTGAACGGGGCTATCTCAAAAGCTCTTGACCGTGCAAGGGATAGGTTCTTCCAGCTGGACTGCCTTATCTGGCCTCAATGGGAGAGGAAGTGCTTAGCCTCAAGGAAACTTTAAGTGACAAGGTGATTGAGGGTCCCACCCACTCAGAATTGAAGGTGAGAGGGTAGGGGGAAAGATTGGGGGAAGGGGTGACCAGGAGGGGGTCAGTGAGCAGAATATAAGTAAAGGAAATAAGTAAAAATAAAATAAAAATAAAGAATACCACAATTTTCACTGAAATTAATCAAATCCTTACTCCATCCCAGGATGCCCATTACATTTGGTCTTGCTGACAATTTAACATTTCTGTAATTGGAAACATGTTTTCATCCTGTGGCTGTTGGCTGTAGGCTGAGACTTCTGAAATATGCCAATGAAGTATTATGTACAGTATACTTTATGTTTAACTACTCTTGGGATTAGACTATGTTTGAAGGTAGAAGACATCTAGATGACATCTGAGAAATGATCTTCTTATTAGGATACATGGGGTCAGTATAACATGACGGTGGTGATGATCTAATATACTCAGAGAAGGTTCACAGCCATAGGATGCCTCTAAAGCTCCTGTTTTCATGTTGTCTACCTTATGAATTGAGAATGGTCACGAGCCAACCTATCCTCCTAGAAGAGGATTGTGATGGACCGCCAGAGCATCAAGCCTTGGCTCACAGAAGACTCGCATTCACTACTATCTCTGGACACCTTGAGCAACTCACTGACAGAGATCCAGAGTGTTTCCTTATACAGCATCTGTCAATCATACGCAAAGGTTTTGCTACCCTTAATCATGCCATCATTCCATCTCTTCTTGAGCTGCCCATTGCCTCTAGATTGGGAATGCTTTTCCTTCCCAAGCTGTCTGAGTAAAGCAGGTGAAATTTTAGTTTCCATCCGTTTTATTGTCATCAGCCTGGGGCTGATACTTTCCCGGTTCTACAACCCGTAAGCTAAAGCCTAGGAAATGAAAATCTGCTTATGTTTCTACTCAATATTTACCTGATGCATTAGGCCGTAATTCTGGAATATATCCCATTTAGTTAAACTGTGGTAGTTTAAATCTTTTATTGGATTGTGTTTGATAAACTTTTATTTGTCTCATCTTTTCCATTGCTATTTAAACATGGCCGTATCTAAGCATCATTTTAGTATAGAGCTTATAGGTTTTCAATTAATGCTATATTGGCTTCAACAAATAATTGCAAAGATTTCAGGGGTATTTTTCTGTGATATTGATCAGTTTTGTAGCACTTGGAATTTTATTTTGGGTGAGATAAATTTTTATACATTTCCTTCCTTGAAAATTATTTTGTTTTATACTTTTCACTACCAATGATCATAGTTTAAATAATATGTAAAAATTTGAGTTGCACCTTGGAATAGGTATATGTTTTTCTTTAAATTAAAATCCTAATAAGAGCACCAGTGGAAGGGAAGCCCTGGGTCCTGCTAAGACTGAACCCCTAGTGAACTAGACTGTTGGGGAGAGGGCAGCAATGGGGGAGGGTTGGGAGGGAACACCCATAAGGAAGGGGAGGGGGAGGGATGTTTGCCGGAAACCGGAAAGGAATAACATTGAAATGTATATAAGAAATACTCAAGTTAATAATTAAAAAAAAAAAGAAAAAGAAAAAGAGCAAATAAAAAAAATTTATCTTTATTTAAAGCTTTATCTTTTTAAAGAATAAGCAAAAATTTAATTTTATTAACATTTTTCAGTGAATGGAATTGAATCACTTTTCCTGCTCCCTTTTCTCCCTTCAACTCTTCCCAACCACTTTATGCATGCTAATTTCAAGTTATAGCTTCCTTTTCTTTGATTTTATTTGGTACATACATACATAGGTACTTGGACGCACAAATATATATAATAATAATGGAACTCCTCCATGGGAGAGACTAAGCCTACCAGCAGTCATTAGTTTCCTATAGTTCCTTATCTAGAGATAGGATCCCATGAAAACTTCCCTTTTCCTTGTTAGCATGTTCATTGATAATGCTTTTGTTCTAGTCTTGTTTATGTGGGCATTTCTAAGAGAGACTGGTTTTTCTACAGTTTTTCCATCTTCTTTTCTGAGATGTTCCCTGAACCAGGGGTAATGGGGCTATGGTGAATAAGGCTAGGATTTCCATGAACCATTGATTACTACATTGTGTTTAGGTATTGTTTTCTGTGAGAAGTTACTCAGTTTCTATTGTTGTTCTCTTTGGTATTGTGTAGCAGTAGTAGTAGTAGTAGTAGTAGTAGTAGTAGTAGTAGTAGTAGTAGCAGCAGCAGCAGTAGTACTAGTAGTAGTAGTAGTTGTTGTTGTTGTTTTTGTTGTTACAGTAATTTGTGTGTGTTACACTTGTTACTGTGTATGTATCTGTGTATACATTTGAAGGTGTTGGTATATAGGGTACATTTGCTTGTGAGGGTGCGCAGGTGCACACGAAGGTCTAAAGTGAACATGAGGTCTTCCTCTTCAGTAACTCTCTATCTTTACTTCCTGAGACAGAGTCTTTCTCTGAAACTGAAGCTCATTGATTCTGTTGGGGTAGTTGTCCAATATCTCACATTTTAGCATTGTTTTTATAGAACATGCCGCCATCCCTGTTTTTTATTTTACTTTTTCAATTATAATATAGAAAATTTTATTTTGTCACCAAAACCACTACAGAAAATCACTACCAATCAAAATGCGCAGTTCTGGAGCCCTGTCTTGATGGACACATCCACAAAACATTCTTGAACCCAAGTCTCACAGAACATTGGAGAAAGAGTGGGGAAGATGGTGAGAGCCAGAGGATTATGGAGATTTGTGTGAGAGTGTGTCTCCTAGTAATGTCAGAAGATACACTCATAAAGTCTCACCAACATGGCTTCCTAAACATGAGATGAACAAGAATGACATTCCAACGTGGGAAATACTAAAGTCCTGCTTTTTCTTATCCAGTCTTTGGTAATACAAGCTCATGGGGAATAATCCCCTCCCACAACCTTAATTATAAGCTTTAGATAATTTTTTTCCGGTTTTCCACTTAAAATTTTAAATTCTTCGTGAGTCACACAAACTGTATATATCTAATTCATTGTCTTTTCAGTAAATTTTATTTTATTAATTTTCTATTTTATTAATTTTCCCAGGAATAAACTTTTAATGTTTCCTCATTTATTAGCTATATTTTTCTGTTTGTAGTTTAATACTTTCTGATTTTATTTTTCTTTATTTACTATTTTTCTTTATTCATGTTGTTATTTAATTACAATTTTGAGCAATATACATTGAAAAAGTCTTCTATCATTGGTTTCATTACAACTGACAGATATTGCTGCATATTTAAAATAGAGAAGATACAGGCATTCCATCTGGACTTTAGGAAGGTCAGATAATAAAAGCTTACTTGGAGTTCCTTGTGAAAAATTTCTGAAACCAATAATTTCACAATTAGCTCACTAATGTGTAGGTAAGTTTTCTCATATTTAAGAGCAAAGGGTTCTGAAACTCCTTTTCTATAAGTTAACTTCCAAGTTAGGTAGCCTTTCCTTTACTAAATAACATGTATTGAATACTTGGTAGTTGGTCATGGGCATAGCCTGAATGTTTTGTCTGCTTTCTAGTAAAATACATGGCAATTAGAAGCATAAGCATAGATGTTTGTGTTAGCAGTATTCAGGCTTATGATTCCCCATGTTTCAGTGTGCCTTTATTCTAAAAGAACTAAAAATAATAACTAGTAAAGAAATAGGTAAAGTCTATGGTTAAACTAGTGAAAAACATGTAATTTCTTCTTTAAAGTACCATTGGCAATCTAAAAATTTATGGAAACCCGTTAGAGAAAGGCCAACCGATGAGTAGATTAGTTTGTGATGTAGTTTCACCAGTCCTGTTCTAGAGCTGTCTTCTCCTGACTAGAGAACCAATAACATTGAGGTAATCTCTGCTTTTCTTAAAGATGGAGGAACACAAGTGTATCTGTTTAGAATTTAAAGTGCTTTCTCTATCCTGCTTGAGTCCAGCAGAGTCTCTGTCAGTGTGGGTTCATAGTTAAACTAACCAACACAGACTCACTGAGGATCACTTATCCATGAACACAGTCAAACTTTCACATCAAGCTCTAACTGTCATAATAACATGCAATATAATTTATTTGAGAGAGTTTCAAAATGTCTTGAGACCAAGAGAGCCCATAGTCTTTTACTAAAAGAGTCTGAAAAGTCATAATAGGAATGCAGATATTAAAACAGGATTGTGAAACTTTACCAGTTCTATGTGTAGGTAATGGTAATGTATAGCATAAAATATTATAATATGGAAAGCAAAGCTCAGATAGTGAATGCTGAATATACATATGCTATGTTTATAATAGAGGCAGAGTCATCGATGAATCCTGGACTATTTCACAGGAGCAAGAGGAGATAACTTCCAAGGTACATAATATCTAAATGAATTAGAATTGTTAGCTGTTAACTGGTAGGGTTCATTCTGAAAGACGAATTGTTGGGTGATTCTATCATTGTATAAATGTGACAAAATCTCTTTACACTAGCTAAGATGGTGGGGTCTACCGCACATCTAGGCTTCTCTGTAGAACAGTTTTGTCCCTAGTCTGAAAACCTGTGAATATTACTCTACTGATTATTGTAGGTTCTAACAATATAATATTAAGTATAATATTACATTATAATAGCAAGTATTTGTGTGCCTGAGCATATGTAAATGTACAAAACATAGTAAAACGTCATTTAAAATACAAAAAAATTATATATTTGGCTATGGTACTCACTCTCAACGGAACTTACAAAATGGAAGGTGGGTTTGTGTGAGCAAGAAAGTGCATGAAGACCAGAACACCCCTGTACATTTCTTTGGATTTCATAATGGGATACACTTAACTGTGCTGAACCAACTTTAGAAGATGTGTCTCTTATGGTAGATTTACCTTGGTTTGTGGTAACACTGTCTCTTTCTGAACTTTCATGCATTTAATTTCTTTCTTTTTCTTTTGACAATTACAAGCTGAAATGTAACCACATTGAACCACTGTACAAACCTATTTACATATCCTTATTCTATAAAGGTTTTCTATTAAAACTATTTATTTACCTAAAATCAAAATCTATTTTCTGACCCAGCACCAGTACTTCAGCCTCACTGTCATCCTCTTCCACAGCGATCATTCTGAGAGGTCCTTGGAACAATTTGTTCAACATCACTCTCAAGGAGCTGGTCAAGAGTGGTTTATTTTTTTAATTCACATGTAAAGAATGTTCATTTAAAAATAAGTAAAATTTAGTATAATATCCATATAAATCTGGATACAAAACAAATTACCTTCACTATCAAGAAGTTTTTTGCAATGTGGTGTATGTTCTTGTGATGTCTGTGAACCTGTGTGTGGAGGACAGAGGTTGACCTTGGTTATCTTCCTTCATCATTCTCCATCTTACCATTTTAGACAAGGTCTCTTACTGAATGAATCACAGGATCACTTCTTGGCTAGGTCAGGTGGCCAGCTCACCCCAGGGATCCTCCTGTCTATATTTGTCCTACTTTTTGATTATAGGCTTTTATGTAGAAGCAGGGCATCCAAACACAGCCTCACATGCTTGTGATAGAAGTATATTACCAACTGAACCATCTTAATCATCATGCCTTCAAATATAATTAGTGCAGTAACTGTGAAATCTGTATGTTTGTATGACTGCATGACTACAGCATGGTAGGTTTGTTTACAAACATGTGTATGATGTATTACATGCAACGTTTACACTGATAAGGTATCTCTAGCAATGTTTTAGGTCTATCATGGGCTTGTAAGATCATTGATATGCACATGGTTCATCATTAACTACACCAGGGCTCATGACTATTAATGGAGGGCAGACTTCAGCTTTGTGTTTAGTTGTGCTTTCTGTTTCCCTCTATTTGTGAACTCTCTTTTTTCACTGATAGTCTCCAAGTTGGGCCCATCATCTTCCATGATTTTTGTTTTAAATTCAACATCCTGTCCAGAAAAGAGCCTAATTCTACTCCCTCCTTTGGATGCTGTGTGCATTCTCATTTCTCATTCACCTTTATAACCTCAGATCCAGTTAGCAGATTTTTCTGAAAACTACTCTATAGCCTTTAAATGAGTTGAATGGTTGGCAGCAGTAACTATCTGTAAGTCTGTATCCTGTGACGTAACAGCTGGTCATCATACTTGATGGCACAGTGACTCCAAGCACCTATCTTTAGTCGAATAATATTGATAATTCACATGGAGCTCAGTGTATAACCCAATGCCTTGCTTGTTTACAATTCTTCATCTGTCAATTATATCTTTTTTGCTAAAGGCATTGGGCCTGAAGGTGTCTCAGAGCTGCTATGTAGCCTGGAGGAGGAGCTGGTGTGTGTGTGTGTGTGTGTGTGTGTGTGTGTGTGTGTGTGTGTGTGTGTGTGTGTGTGTGTGTTTGGGGTGGGGGGTTACATATAAAGTTAAGACAGAAATCTGAAGCTCAGGAAGAGTCTGTGTTCATTTCCCCCAAACAGGTTTGTCTGCCATCGCAGAAGGTGGCATCATGACAAGATTCTGATGATGTGGGGCGACATTTCACCCATTTCCCCCAAGAAAGGGTACTTCTTCAAGCTTCTGCATATTCTCTCCCTTGCTCAAGGCAAGGATAGGTCTCAAAGTCTCTGAACAAGTCGCTTGATTTCTCCCGGAAAATATTTTACTGACACTACAGAAATGTTCAGTTGTGCCTTCATATTTTACTTGAAAAACAGAGTTTCATGCCCTTAGGGACTTTAGTTTCAATCATTGAATGTGATCAACTTTGATTTTTACAAATTCATCATTTTTATGAATTCATCATTCTAGGTATCATATTAAATGCATTTTATAAGTTTTCTATTTTCTTCATTTAGTTTAAACCTGGATAATAATTTCTTATTCTCTCTCTCTCTCTATGTCTCCTTCTGTGTCTCTGTCTCTCTCTGTTATATAGGTAATATATTCTGATATTAACTATTTCACACCATAGAGCTTCAATATTCCTTTATTGGCATTCTCCATAAGTTATTGTATAAAATAATGGAAATGAAGCTAGTAGAGAGACATCAACCCTTATCCAGACACCTTGTCAGGTGTGCCAGAGGAATGTAAGGTCATACCCTTGTCTCTAGGATAGACTTTTGTGTAATTGGTGAGGTGAACTGATTTTTCTTGGAATCATTTACTTCTAGATTGTAGCAGTTACTTTCTCATCCTTTACAACTCATGCTCCCACTCCAGGGCAGGCTTCTTATTTATTATTCATGAATGGGTTTATAGTTCTGAGAATATCATGAAATCGTATGCCAAAGTTTATAAGAATACGTATTTTATTGAGTCTATAATTTCAACCAATCTTAAAAGTTCTGTGGTGGCAAGCAATAAAGGACTTTTAATCAAGAAAAGACAATGTCCACACTTGCTTGACTCAAAAGCTTGTTTTTGGAAACAAAAGTGACAGTGGGTGGCATATTTCAATCCAAAATCTTCTGGACCTTGCACTTATACTTCAGGCCTCTCTCTTTGGTGGATGTTTCCTTACTATGGTGCTGCTTATAGATCCTGCCCAAGTGTGAGCATAGTCAAGAACTTCAGGTCCTCCAGCTGGACAATAAAAATGGCTTTCCGGAACACCAGTGTCGTGAAGGATGAGAATAAACAGGCCGGGCATTTAACTAGTTCACCTTGCTCAGAAGGAACGTGTCCTTCTCACCAGAATGTATTCTCTATGGACATACTCCCTTGCCATTTCCTTGTTAATCAAGAAAGTACACTATAGTGTATAAAACGGAAGCTCACGTGGAGAGTTCAAGCAGGAGCCCTTGTTTTCCAGATGTCTGTGGTCCAGGGAGGAATCTTCCTAATGATTGGCACTGGGAATGAATTGCTCCCTTCTGTGCTCATCCTTCAGATCCATTTCCCCTTGAAATTGGTCTTGAATTCTTCTATCTCTCCATAATGCATTTCTTTTTTACTTTCTTCCATCCTTTCTTCTTTCTCCCTCCGTGCCCCCTCTCTCTCTTCTCTCCCCTCTCTCCTCTCTCTCTCTCTCTCTCTCTCTCTCTCTCTCTCTGTCTCTTTCTCTCTCTCTCTCTTTCTCTCTCACTCTCTCAGGTCCCCTTTCTGGACAATAAAAATGGCTTTCCGGAACACCAGTGTCGTGAAGGATGAGAATAAAGAGGCCAGACATTTAACTAGTTCACCTTGCTCAGAAGAAACGTGTCCTTCTCGCCTACACACAGAGAAGGTTTCTTCTTCACTCATAGCTTTGACTTCCAAAATCCACCCTCTCTGTTCCTATAATGAAGGACCTCTTTCTATTCTGTACCCCAAATCTCTAAAGCTCTTTCTCTGTGAAGACATGATCCATGGCCTCTCTCTCTCTCTCTCTCTCTCTCTCTCTCTCTCTCTCTCTCTCTCTCGTTCCAGTTAATTGTTCAAATATGCAAAGATACCCTCAGGCAGAAACAAAGCAGTTCATTATATGTGAGCTTTCTATTCAACTGGGAGAACCATTGCAATAATGGCTCCTGCCATAGACAGCAAAACAATCAGTATGTCCCCTAAAGGCTGACTGTCCATTCTTCATAGTTACTATGTCTAGAGTCGCAGTGAAATGGCATTTCTGTAAGTACCTCCTTCCTGTGTAACCCTTAGAAATGTAGAAAGCAAATGTATCTGATGACATTTGCTTGATTGCATGGCTGCACTTCTGCCCACCCATGAATTTCTGAGAGGAATAAGTAGCTAAGGAATTCGTAGATATAACCTGAAAGGCCATGGATCCTGTCTTCTCAGAGAAAGAGCTTTAGAGATTTGGGGTACAGAATAGAAAGAGGTCCTTCATTATCGGAAGCAGAGAGGGCGGATTTTGGAAGCCAAAGCTTTGAGTGAAGAAGAAGCCTTCTCTGTGTGTAGGTGAGAAGTACAAATGATACGTGTGGTAGGTGTGTCTAAAAGGTCATTCCAGAGCACCACCTGCTCCTTCCAAAAAGCACACTAACCTTTAAGATGGGAAGATAAGAATACAACTTTAATACTGGCATTTTCCCTTAGACAATAAGAATGACATTTAGTAATGTGTAGCACTTCACACACAGCAACAAACTAGAACGGAATTATCCATTCCCCAATGACTGAGGCATCAAATATTCAATGCATCTGCTGTGTTCTTATCATCTTCTATTTATTCCTGCAGGGAAAATGATGAATATTTCCAATTTGATAACTGCAAAAGAGAATTATTATAGTAGATGTAAAAGCGAAGTCAATATTAAACTAGAGGCTTAACCTTAATGATTATTAAAATAATTCGATTGTTCTAATTAAATCTGGTTTCATTAATTTACACACACACACACACACACACACACACACACACACACACACACACACACACTATTGTCAGAAGTAGATGGAGCCCAAGCAATTCTGTAAAACTGAAACATTTCAGGCACATTCAACCTGATTTAATATGAATATTTAATATGAATAACCAACAATTGTTCCTCTCTTACCCTAAATGTTTTTTTAATTAGTGCTAAACCCAAATTATATGAGAATTCAGTATGAGCAAAGAATAATGTTAAGATTTAGGAGAAACAGTCTTAAGGGAATAATATATAAATTTGTTTGCACAGAATAGGTTCACACCAACAGTATTCAATGCACGAGGAAGCTCCTAATTTATGTTAGAGAAACTTAATTTAACCCAAGTAGGCCATTTCCTCCACTAGATGATTTTGGTGAGAGAGTTTTCTCACAGCAACAGAATGGAAGTAGTTATATGAAGTGGGAAAAAGAAAATGTAGGGGAAGGAAGTCAATAGGGAAGATGCAACACCAATGTTGGTTAAGGTGGTCTCCAGGAACCATGATTTTATAGGTACATAAAATTATAGACCATAAAGAAGAACTACAGCTAAATAAAAAAAAATTTAGTACCAGGCATGAGAACACTGTTTTTTAATGCTTGGTTAGGATAGTCCACGTGATTCCCCCAAAATAAACATTTCTGATGTAGCCCTTTGTTTGCTTCTTAGAGGTTGAATGGGATTTATTGCTCAAGACTTTGCACATTTATTACACAGGATTTAGATGATATAAGTTGGATCTGATTTGAAAGCCTCCTTCTTTCAGTCAAGTTACCATGCTTCCAGAAAATATTATGCAAACTGCCATATGAATGAAGCAAGAAGGCAGGCCAACCCAGCTGAAACATTATGGACAACAATAATTACCAGCATGTACAATAAGTGCCATTCACATTTCAGTGGCAACCAATAGCTGTCTAATTGGACTTAAAGCCTATCCACTAGGAGGAAAGCCATGCCCACTATTGAACACCTAGCCAGCATCCTGTGTTAGTGAGGTCATATACCGTAGAAAAGAATTTACTTCTGTCACTTTGCTAGACCATCATACTTCCTTATTACATTCAAAACCTTAATATTACACCCATAAGTCAGTACCTCTTATACCCCTAATCAAAGAAGTCTCTTTTTTATAGCAAATGGACCAAACCAAATAAATGGGAGCATGCCCTCAATGCATGCATTTCCACCACAGCTCCTGTATCTATGGCTCCAGCAGAAACATTCTATGCTTTACTGGACTGAGAAGTCTGCTGTGAAAGAGTCTCTCCTAGAAATGGTTGTATAAACAAGACCAGGCTAATGGCAAGATCAATACACAGGGGAGTGTAGAAGAGGAAATTTTTTATAGGAAAATTAATGACTGCAGGGAGAAGTCTCAAGAATAAACCCTTTGCCTTTTATTGGTTGTCCAATGCAGGGGTGGTCAGCTTTGTCAGCTTTGAAATTACACACACACACACACACACACACACACACACACACACACACACACATATATATATATATATATTCAGCAAATTGAATCTAATACATTTATATATGCACATCTATGGGCACATACATATACATGTAACAATGAGATGATAATAATAAAGGAGCTATCAATCTGATAGAGGTGAGCATTAAAGGTGTTAGAGGAAGATTAGATGTCAGGCGATGGAGGGAGGCTAGGAAGAGGTTAAGGGATGTAATTCTGCTTCAAGTATGAAAGTGAAACCAAGGGCTAGGAGCGGAAATAGGTTTGCTAGTGCTGGAAGGCCAATTTTTGCTATAATACACACTATGTTGGCATCTTTTTGTATGTTGATATCTTGGTAAATGCTTCTATGTCATTGTCATATTGAAGTGTCATATCTTGGCAAAAACTATCATGAAGATGTTTTAAAGCCTGCATTATGAATACTGGTGTATTATCAATCCTTCTTTTCCTGCTTTTTCTTTTATTTTTTTTTTTTAGCTTTAACAAACAAACCATACACCACTGGATGATTTTGTTAAAACTTAATGCTTTTTGATGGGACATGGGTCATTTGGCTTTGAGAATTGATATGATTAATAATCAGAGTTGGCACCTCTAGATACAGAGTAGACAATGAATTGATTGCTGGCAAATATGCCAGTACACATGGAATGATCTAGAAGACTCAATGGAAACTAAATCCCAAAGTGACTATAACACAATTACAGAATTGAAAATCAACAAAAGCATCAAGACACTTGTAGGGGTGGCTCTAATGTTAAGGTCCTGTTCCCAATTGGTTTTTTATCTATCTATAAAGAAGCCATGAGAAAATCGTTAGGTGGAACGAACAGGCAGGTCCTTCCCAGTCCTTACAGGCAAGAGCAGGTGCAGGAAAGGGAGAAAGAGAGACTTTGACCTGCTTTGGAGAGAGAAAAGCCAAGAAGCCAGTAAAATGTCAGGAAATGTGGCCACAGAACAGTTCTACAGGTGGGTAGTTGAGAGTGTTTAGCTGGGACTAGACGTAACTGGGCAACTAAAGGTGAGGGCAGATGGAGAGGTGCAGAGCTAAGAGTATTGGTAAGGACATGCTTCTTCAGGTGGGAGATAAGGAGCACCCAGCAATTGTGCCAAAAGAGCAAGTTGAAATTGAACAACTGTGTGTGTTTGCATTTTTCATTCTAAGATCCAATACTCTCTGGGCAGGAGCTGGTAGCATGGTCCTTTCCAGGAGCTTAGGCAGGGTAGTGAAAACTACAGGCAAGATGGTGCGGAATGGGGAAGGCAACAATCTACTCTTAATTTAGGAATTATCAGATGGACCTCTCTCTCTCTCTCTCTCTCTCTCTCTCTCTCTCTCTCACACACACACACACACACACACACACACACACACACACACACACACAGAGTGATACGAGTATAAAAAGAGGGGAGAATTGATTTCTCAGTGAACAGATTGAACTGAGTCATGTGGCTCCAGCACAAAGGAAATTAGAAAAAAAGGTACACAGTGAAAGCCTCAGCTCAGAGTTAATGGGATCCCCTTCTGTGAAAAGAGAGAGGTGGCTGCTCAGAGGCAGAGAACCAGTTGGTAGATGCAGCAAATATTAAGTTCCACAGAAGAGAGAAGTTAGGGAAAAGGAAGAAAAATTGTTTTAGAGAAAATTTGAAAAAGTCTTGCCAGAACAATTTCTTGGGATCTTTGAAAATGGTCTACTCATGGGATTTCTGAAATTTCTTTGCCTGGAATGGCATAGAGAGAGCCTGAAAATAGTCTTATATAGTAAGCAGAAGGGAATTTAATTAATGTTAATTACAGAGAAATAAAAATATTGAGTCACTCAAACTTAAAGTATTAGAGTGAAGGCAAGAGACAAACTATCTCAGACAGTAGAAATTTAGACATTGAGAAATATATAAAGAGAAAGCCTGGAATTTGGACCATACAATAAGTAATTTAGGCCTTGATCTCATGAAGGGTGGGGCAGGAGAACAGAAATACTGTCTCAGTGGTTAAAATTTATTTAAAGTGCTTTATTTGCTTCTTTTTGTTTTATTTATCAAAATTAGTGTAATTTTGAGTGTGGTAGTTATATTAAAATTCCTCTGGGAGAGAGGTCAAGCTAAATGTTTAATGATTTCCAGCTACTAGACCAAGAACTTGTAATTTTGGAAGAAAGCCTCTACATTTGTGTTGATAGGAAAGGAGAATAGGCTCTGGACTACTTCTAGAGTGATCTGGATCAGTTATGACAGGGGAGAGCCCATAAGAACCAGAATGATTCAAGAGAATCAAACAGGACAGAAAAGAGTTTTCATGTCATCCTTCACATGACATGAGTGAAAACTTATAATTAGTTATTGATAAAACTCATTCATAAAAAAGACACTATGAAAGTTGCATATACTGAGTCTGGAAAGGTACAACTCAGCATGGTCTCATTATCTCAGAGTCAATCAATATCCTTTATCAAATTCATGAAGAAGTTTTTGTCATGAAAGCCAGCATACGTTTAGTGTTTTGTATTTATTAACTATAACCCAGCAGAAATGTATATGATTCTAAACAGTTAAGTGAAAATAATGGGATATTTTTGTTTACAAACTAATCTAAACCAGAAAATTCAGATTGAAAACCTAAGACAGAAATTGGATCCATTATGATTGTACACATTGTGAATGTAGAGTTAATACTTAAAGTCATTAAATAAATTTGACATTTCAAAATCAGTTCAAATATTATTTATGTCTTCAGCAAAGAATACATGAAGACAAAGGTTTCTTAAGTGGAAATAAATTATTTGTTTGAAATATATCTCCAGAGCAATATTCTGTATAGCTGTGGTGCAGTTCTTTCTATTTCTCACTTTAATTACACCTGAATGTGGAACATGGAATGCAGAATGTGGGATGTGGAATACCTTGAAAGTTGTAAGTGTTGTGCATATTTAAAGGCTCTGTTACACTATCTGTCTGAGATATGTGTTTGTTAACAAGATATGATTCTTCATGCTAGATTGAATCATATATTCAAGGTTTTCAAATAACCTTGCACATAATTTTGAATAGAAATTCCAGAGTGTTTTCAGAAATCAAATGCCCTGAACCTCTAAAGTGTGAAAGATAGAATGTTTCTGTTTCTTATATCTGGCTCCATTTTCCTTCTTCAACTTATCCTCCATCTTTCCTCACTCTCAATTTTTTCTCTCTTTCTACTCTCCTCCTTCATCTGCTTCAGTACTCACTTAAAGTATGATCATTACCTTATTCCTAATCCTTCATTGAAGGTTCTCTTGATCAAACAAAATGGTTGATGTAATTTCCTAACTGAAATGGATACCATTCATTCAAGACTTGGGCAAAAAATATACTGAGTTTAGACCAAACTATGTAATTTTTAAAAATATAACATTTCCAGGGAAATAAGATAGCACAATGAAAGTCAAGTCATTTGCATGGTATTATGAAAATTTCATAAAACAACACGAAAGTCATAAATGTATTATTTATTAATCAGAGTCACTTAATTACTACAAATTATCTCACTCAAACAGTATAGATTAGTGATCTAATTAAATACTAGTAGATTTGTAATTTAATAAACTAATATAGGCTACTACTAAGTAGCCTATACTGAATTTGTCCCAGAAGAGGAGATATTCTAGAGAGTTTCTCATGACCCTACCTTTAAATATCAGACTTACTTACACTTTTGTTCATTTGTAAAATCAGTGTGCTTAAGCAGGACAAAGAATTTTTGAGCTTCAAGCTGACCTCCAAAGAAACAGAAAACTTTCAATATTCCAATCAATATAGGAATGAATGTGAGGGTCAATAATTCTACCAAGCTCAAGAACAATGCAAAGCAAGGAATTGGTAGGGACCTTGTATCCCACAAAACTCTCATATTATTCATATTTCAAAAATGTGGAACCTCCTTTTGCTTTTCATGAACTTAAACAAAAACATTGTCTACCCATAAATAAATTCAGTGACAAAAACTACATGGTCACCTCAAGTGACACCGACAGAGCTTTCGACAAAATTCACCATTCCTTCATGATAAAACTTCTGGGAAGTCAATGGGGAGAGAGAGAGAGAGAGAGAGAGAGAGAGAGAGAGAGAGAGAGAGAGAGAGAGGGAGAGAGAGAGAGAGAGAGAGGAAGAGAGAGAGACAAAGAGACAGGGAGAGAGACAGAGGGAGAGACAGAGAAAGAGAGAGAAAGAGGAAGAGAGAGAGACAGAGAGACAGGGAGAGACAGACATACAGACAGACAGACAGAGAGGATATTTCAGCATAAGAGAGGCTAGATACAACAAATATAGATCTATCATCTGGCTAAACAAACAGACTAACAAACTCTAAGCATTTCTACTCCAATCAGTGTCAGAAAAGGTCATTGACTCTCTCCATTGCTGCTGAACACAATTATTGAAATCTTAGAGCAATAAGTATAAAATAAGTGAATATAAGGAATGCAAAGAGGAAAGGAAAAGGGTAATACTTCTCCATTTGCTGATGATATGATTCTATATATAAGACCTTAGAAACTCCACAGAAAAACTTGTAGAGCTGATAATAAACCATATCAACAAATTTTCAGGATACAAAATTAACATAGAAAACAATCCATAACTTTTCTATGCAAAAAATGGAAAACATGCTGAGAAAGAGATGGAAACAATCCCATTCACCATTGCAACCATAAAATAAGACAGTGCCTTGTAGTAAATCTAACCAAAGAAATGGAAAACTTCTATACTGAAAACAGATACTAAAGAAAGAAATTGAGGAAGATGAAAAATTCCCATGTCCATTGATTAGAAGATATTGCAAAAATGGCCATCTTAAAAAAATCAATCTACAGATTGAATACAATTCCAGTAACAATTCTAAAATTATTCCTCAGAAATATAAGAAACTAAATTCAAATATAGCAGATATAATAATCCTGAAGAAAAAGAATGCTGTTGAATGTGTAATCATACTTGACTTCTAGTTATACTACATACTATATAAGAAAGAAATAATAGTAAGAAAACAGCATGGTCCTGGCACATAGGTCAACAGATACATAAATCAATGAAATATAATAGAAAACTCAAGTATAAATCCACACAACTGCAGTCACTGAATTTTGACAAAGATGGTAAAAGTACACATTGGGAAAAAAGGCAATTTCCAACATATGGTGCTCGAAAAATTGGATATCTATATTGGCAAGAGTACTAGGCTGTTATTTCTGTCCTTTAATAAACAACTCTAGATAAAATAAAGACCCCTAAATATAAGATGAGGAACTCTGTCTATTCTAGCTGAAAAAGTAAGGGGGTTCATAGGAAGAGGTATGTATAGTGAAAATTTCTGGTTTCTTTGAAAACACAGTTGTGTCACATGATGTTTTTCTGGAAGTTGTTTTGTGACAGGACATTTTGCTGAATCTAACAAATGAGAAGGCATGAGATATTTTTCTGTAGTGGATACTTGAGAGGGCATGTGATGTTTGGAAACAGTATAAATGGAATCCCATGGTGAGAAGGTGCTCTTGCATGGTGATGTCTTGCAACGATTAAATAGATCTCTTACTGGGCTTCTCTGGTCTTTGCTGGCCACACAATGCTTTGCTGGTCTTCAATTTGCAGAAAGAAACATGGCAACGAATTTTTCATGGTATTCTGGCTGAATCTGGCCACTTCCACTAACTCCTGATGAATAGTCAGAGCCTTGCAGTTTCTGCTGGATTATGCCACTGCTACTGGGTTTCTCTTGGTATTTGCTGATGGACTGGACTGCTGATACCCTGCCAATCAAGAGGGGAATTATCTCAGAGAATTATTTATAAACAGCTTCACAAACCCTTTGTGTAATTAACCTTTAACCTTCTTTCATTCCCAACCTCTCCTTGATAGGCTAGAAGAGAGGTTGAAGCGTTTCAGAATGCTAGATAAAGTAAGCTTTGAAAAATCTATTCCTACATAATGACTTTATGAACAGGTCTCTGGTTACTCATAAGATAGAGTAAAAAATCAACAAATCAGATCTCATTTAAAACTAAAACTCTGTACAACAAAGAAACAGCAAGAGTTTAAAAAGGTTTGTAAACTGTGAAAAAATTTTTGCCATCTCTAGACTTGGTATTAAATGTGTATTTGAATTATACAGATTACTAAAACTTACATATTAAGAAAGCAAAGATCCCAGATTAAAGCAGGACTGCTGAGCCTTCAAATGAGGGTTTGTGAATAGCCTTATTGTATCTTTTTTAAATTTTATTTTTCTTGGGTATTTTTTGTATTTACATTTCAAATGTTATTCACTTTCTCCCTCTCCCTATATTCCCCCCCCCATTTCTATGAGGATGCTCCCATTCCCACCCACTGACTCCAACCTCAATGCCCTGGCATTACCCTACATTAAGGAAATGAGTCTTCACAGGACCAAGGGCTTTTCTCTCTATTGATGCTGGACATTGTCATCCTCTAGTACATATGTGTCTGGAGTCATGTGTCCCTCCATGGTGGTGGTTTAGTCTCTGGGAGCTCTGGTGGGGTCTGGTTGGTTGATATTGTTGTTCTTCCTATGGTGTTGCAAACTCCTTCTGCTCCTTCAGTCTTTTCTCTAACTCCTCCTTTCAGGTCCCCTTGTGGGTCCAATGGTTAGCTGCAAGCATCTTCATCTGTATCAGTATGCCTCTGGCAGAGCCTCTCATGAGACACCCATATCTAGTTCCTGTCAACAAGCACTTGTTGGCATCAATAATAGTGACTGGGTTTGGCTGTATATGGGATGGATTCCTAGGTGGGGAAGTCTCTGAATGATCATTTCTTCAGTCCCTTCTTCACTCTTTGTCCCTATATTTCCTCCCATAATTTGTTCTCTCTTCTAAGAAGGAATAAAGCATTCACATTTTGTTCTTCCTTCTTCTTTGGCTTGATATGATCTGTCAATTTTTTTCTTAGATATTCTAAGCTTTTGGGCTAATATCCACTTAGCAGTGAATGCATACCATGTGTGTTCTTTTGTGACTGTGTTACCTTACTCAGGATGATATTTTCTAGTTCTATCCATTTGTCTTCCTATGTCATGTTTGGTCAGAATTTCTGGAAGGACTACTCTTTTCTGAAAGGAAATGGAGGAATAGATCTGAGTGAGGGACTGGGAGGAATAGAATTAGGAGAAACTGCAGTTGAGATGTATTTCAAACAAAAAAATAAATTAAAAAATAACTGGGCTACAAAAATAGGAAAGTATTCTTAAAAAGAAGAAACACCAGGAATAATAAATATTTTTAAAAGTGTTCCTCATACTTAGATGCCAGAAAAATATAGATTAAATATACTTTGAGATTTCATCTTACCTTAATCAGAATGGCTGCCTTGAAGGAAACAACTTATAAGAAAAAACTGGTGAGGATGTTGTGAAAGAGAAACCTTTATACTTGATTAGTAGGATTAAAAACTGGTGCAACCACTTTGGAAATAAATCAAAGTTTCTCAACTAAAGACAGAGCTGCCAGGTGATTGATCTGTACCACTCCTGAATGTTTATCCATAGGACTTTATATCTTACATCAGAGATATTTGCACATCCGTCTTCACTGATGTTCTATTACAATAGCTAGATAGGGAACTGATCTCGATATCTACCAACTGATAAATGGAATATCATAAATAAACAATAAACTTCTATTTAGCTATAAAGACATGAAATTAAAAAATTTGTGGAAATATAGGTGGAACTAGAAAGTATAGAGTGAGTTTATGTAGGTCAAGAAATAGAAATTCCACATGATTTCTCACATATGTAGGTATCTTTGCATCTTTAGATCGATGCTTATCTTTGAATTCCTGTAGAAACAATGGAAATAGAAATGGACCATGTAGGTATATATCATAAAAATTTGTGGGTGGGATACTATGAGTAGCAATGTTTAAAGAAGGAAAAATTGAGTCAGTAATATGATTCTCAGCATTCCTAATGGTCACAGGAGAGAGTTTGTATGTACTCTGCTGGATAATACAAGTCACAAAACCAGGGGTAACCATACAAGTTGTTAGTCAGGAAGGTCTTATCGTCTCCCAGACAACACAGGCTACAGCAGACTATTTTCATTGCCTTTAGTCACTCATCTGAACTAGATATAAAACTCTACCACTAAAACAACACACACATTGGTTGCAGGACATAAAGAAATCTATGTAATAATGACCTAGAAAGTCCTTGGTGACTAACTGTAGGCTTAATTTTTTTTCAAACCTAATTTATTTAGGGTTCTTAAAATGCTTCAATCTCTCTTCTAGACCTCCAACCAGAGGAAGGGGAAAAAGAAGGTTAATAAGAAGGTGTAGATCTATTTTGTAGTAACTCTTTGGAACCATTCTAGTTCTTGTTGTCACGATACCAGTAGTTCAGTTCAATATCAAGCACTAAATAGGAACCAGTACCAGTGGCAGAATCCAGTAAAAATAGCAAGGCCCTACTGAATTGGCATGAGGCAGTGGAAATGGCAAGAATCAGCCTGAATACAAAGAGAAGTTCTTTGGCATATTTCTCTCTGTGAAGTGAAGAGTAGTGAAGACCAGTGAAGACCAGTGAAGAAGCAAAGTGTTGCATGGTATAGTAATGCAAGTGTGTCCTATTCCTGTGTGGGGGTTCTATTTATATTCTTTCTAAACATCACATGCCCTCTCCCATGTCTATTTTCAGCAAAATATTGCATGCCCTCCTACAGGACAGCTTCCAGCAAAAACGTCACATGACACATCTAAGTTGTTAAAGAAACCAGAAATTTCCACTTCTACTTACTTTCTTAATCCCAGGAAGTAGATAGTAATCTCTGCAAGGAGATTGAGGGGGAAGAGTTATCAATGGTCTTATCTTCTCTGCTGTAATGAGTCTGCTAGGGAGAATTTGGCCCGTGCTACAACAGTAAAATAACTCTTATTGAGGTTTCCAACTCCATAATAGTTTCTGATTGAATTTGAGGCCCACTTCACAGGAAATAATTCAAGCTTTGTTCTGTAAACTTAAAAGCCCATGGCTAGGTACATTCTAGGTGGTACAGGTGAACATACTACTATTGTTTTGCTGAATAGTCATGCGATTTTCCATAGAAAAGTCACGCTCCATTTTTGTCAGAGAAGCTTATTTTTCAATTAATGGTAGTGAATGCTAAGACCCATGGTAGCTTAGAATAAGTGATTGCTGAGCGTCTAATCCTAAACATAGCATATGTATCAACATCTCCAAGGCTCACGGACCATTTGGAAGGGACGAGAAAGAATATTGGAGATAGGGAGGAGGGTGTGCAATACTACCTTCAAAATATGACATGGATATTGTAGCTTATAGCAATGGAGGTTGATTGTACAAGTGTAGGCCTGTCCTTATTTAGTCATTGATAGGAGTGGGATGTGGAAGAGGCTCATGGGTCTCTACCTCTCCACGGGAAATTGTGTTTTAGCAATCATTGGGTCCCTCATAGCTTAATACCCATGTCCATACTAAATATTCCATACAAACTAAAGAGAACACAAAAAGAAAGCAAAAGCAAGACATGAATGTGGGAAGGGACTTTTAGAAAGAGGAGAATTGATGAGGGTAGGAGTAGATAAAAAAGGGTAAGACGAGTATAGTTAGAATGTATTATCTAAATTATGACATTGTTCAATAACAATTTAATTAGGAAAAACCCTATAGTGATTGAAACTCACTGAAGTAAAATAACAAAATAAAATAAAACTCAGAGACAATCTGGGGCTCAGGTCTTCTTTCCACCAGGCAAATAACCAATCATACTACCTCAGTTAAATTTAAAGAGATTCTAGTCTTTGTCCGTGGATTTCTTTAAATCATAATGTTATCACAGGCCATAGTCTTGGTGGAGAGCATATTTGCAGCCATTCCCCTTCATGTTTATTCAAATTACAAATCCATTACCCTCATCTGTTTTTGTGACTCAATTTAGCTTAAAACACAGGGAAAGTCTACAGTGAGTTTAAGAAGTGATGTATCTAGTATCACCAACACTTGTATTTTTAAGATAATGATATGAAGTCTTCCAGTGGTTTTGGAAGTTATTTTTAAGCCCAAGTATGGAATAAGAACTAGACAAAGCAGGAAAACAAATAATTGGAAAGAAACCATTCTCATCAACTTGAGTCCAGAGGGACTCAGGTACTCTCCAAACTGAAAAGAATGAACTTTCTTTCTTTAAAACAATATTTCATTTTTTGAGATTATAATATATCTGTATCATTTTTCCTTTCCTTTTCCTCCCTCCAGACCCTCCTCTGTATCTTCCCTTGCTGCCTTTCAAGTTCATGGACTCTGTTTCATTAATTGTTACATATCTATCATGGGGCCTCATGCTTACAGAAAGAACTATTAAAACAAAAATAAGGAATGCTGAGACCAGAAGAAATAGTCTTCCCTATGGAAGAGCATGTCAATTAATTATCCAGTGCCAAATAAACTTGTTTTCTTTTTATTCACGATTTGAAAAACTTTGTTATGGAAGCATTGGAAAGTAAATATACATGGACTGTAAAGAAATCAGAATATAGAGGAGCAAAGGAACTATCTATGGTAGAGGGGGAAAAGCTTTCTAAAGAAATCAGGATGCAATTTTGTAAACTAGAGAACATATTACACAGAGGTAGAAAAAATAGAGTATATGCTACTCAAAATAAAATATTATTTTCTTCATGTTAGAAAAGATGGGGCCAAAGAAGATCTAAAATCTATACCTCTATCTATTTTAGAGGTATAGTCAATGAAAAGAAAGTAAACGTGAGGCAAGGATGAGAGTATTTTGAAATTACTAGAAGTAGATGCTGACTAGTTACAATGTATATTAGTATACATAATATGTATAATTTCCTTAGTCCAATGTATATTAACATACATGTGTGTTTCATTTCAATTTTAAAAAAAAATTCAAAAGTTAAAAATTAAATAAGCAATAAAGAAATTCAGCCATGATGTCTGTTGGCCACATAAGAAATAGGAACTCGTAGAGAGGAGTGAGGTAAGGAACAAGACACACAATGCTACCCCACCAGCTGTAAAAGCCTCTAGAGCCTATGCAGAGATTGCTACTCAGGGAAGGCAGATTCTGGATTTCGCAATAGAGAATAACTTCAAGACAAGTCAGTGTGGAATTAATTAAGAACAGTTTTCCCCATTGTAAAAGTATCTTTTATTCACCAGATGTAATAGTCGTCTTGGAGGATTACTGCTGTATAAGCTCATACTTTCTATTTCTTTCTGAATTCTGGCTGGCTGGTTCAATTCAGCTATTCTGGCTCAAAATGCCTCTTCAAACTGACTAATTCCAACTGGCTTCTCTTGGGTTTTGACTGAATTACTTTGCTTGGCCTCAGACTAACTCTGGCAATCTTTTCTAATCATCTAGCTCCTTCTCATGCCCTGGCTTGTTCTGTTTTCACCTGCAACCTGTCTATGAAACTGTCCCTGTAAAACTGTAAAACTGTCTCTTATTTCTCTGTCTCCATCTCTCTCTGTCTCTCTTTGTTTCTCTCTATCTCTCTGTCACTCTCTCTGTCTCTCTTTCTCTTCACTGTTCTCTTAAGTACTGTCTTTCTTGTCTGTTCACGTGAGTTGGGCATATCATACTTCTGACTCATTCTGTCAAATCTTTCTCTGATTGTTTTCTTTGTCTGACTCTCAATTAGATGTCACTTTCAAATTTGATTGTATAGTTTTACAAACTAACTTTATCTTCATTGTATTGTATTAAACGTGCGAACTAAGTGAGTGTCTGTATGACAGCCAGAGGGGGGAAAAAGGTGTGTTATTCCAGCTGGATCACACAGACACAGAAATAAGGTCTCTGGACCTTACTAGAGAAGCCATGTTGTTGCGTTAAAATTGTTCTAGACCTATCAATAAAAACAGAGCTTTCACTCCAAAGGAAGACAGATTATTCTGGATCAGATATATAGGTGAGTGGTAAAATGTTTATTAAGGGACAAAACTTATGCAAAGCTAAGTTAATTTAGATTCTTGATGAATAAATATTTCAACTACTCATAGTTAAGAAATTATAGTTATTCAACCAGTCTTAAAACATTCATCATAGATGAGGTTTTTTACAAGAAAATTCAGTGTACAAATTTAAACGTGGAGGGGGGAGAGAGGGAGAGAGAGAGAGATCTTAGGAAAAAATGATGCTAAATACCCAAGACATGGATTGAAGCTTGTTCATAGAAAGAGTTATTCTTAGGTTCCTAACAGTCACATATTTATAGTTTTAAAGGCCTTTGAAATTCTATTGTTCAAAGGGTTTCTAACAAATGTACTTTTTCTATTGGTAAATGAAATCAAAAGGCAGATTCTGAAGAGCACATGACAAGATTATGGGCTAGCAAAAATACCCAAAGTAGCTAGATACAGGAAGGTTTATAAACCCAGAACTTGAACTGAAGCACCTTGATTAATAATCAGAAGAATGAAACCCTACGTCAGATTCTTGGTCCTGATAGGAGATTTGATATCCTAAGTTGCCCAAAAGGTCATTAGTAGATGACAACTATGTTAATCTGAGTCCTAAGTCTAATTAAAAATTGTAGTCATAGATGAGGCTTTCTGCCAAAGAACCATATCATCACTGAGAAAAACACATGTCCAAACCACCTAAACAAGACAATGTCCCACATAGAAATCATATAAATCCAACCTAAATTCTTGATTGATACAACGATCCTTTTATGCATTGTCCACTTTCATACACTGATCATTTGCTCTGCTTTGTAATGACATCTACTTATCTTTTTCTTCAACTCTAGGTCATGACCCAATGGAGTCTTAATTGCAATTGCATGGAACACACACAGGACAATAAAAGTTTTCTGAATGGAACAAGCAAATGACACAAATCGTACTGGTACTGTCGCTCAGTAGATAAAAGCTTTTACCACGCAACTGTGCCAGTCTAAGTTTCCTTCCCAAACCTCCTGGTGGAGGAAAAGACCTAACTCCTGAAAACTGTCTTGTAACCTCCCAGTAAGTTGTGGCATTCTCATGGCCCTCACACTAAACTTATATACATGACATATACATACACATGTAATAATAATAAACAAATGACATTTGAAAAGAAATAAATTGAAGATCAAACACAGGTGTTTGATCAAACTAAGGTGTTTCTGGAGTGTTTGTCCCATGTAACATGAGTTAGCTTCTCTACTTTGCTCAACACGTTACATACTCACTTCAATGGTTACATCCTTAGCAGCAGTGATACAAAGGAACATAACTAGAAATGGCTTCACTCAGATTGAAGACCAGTGTTTGGTATGCTTTGCAGTGACATTATTACATGAAGAGCTTTCTGTTTGTATGGAATATAATGGTTTAATTACAAAAAAAGCAGAAAGAAAGGAAAAAAACTAAAAACATCTAATATTTTCCAAGTGTCATTCTTCAGCATGTAATTAATTACTATATCTCTAGATTTTATTCTATTACATGTCTAATTTGAAAAATTCTTCTTCCAAGCACTGATGCCAGTATTATTTTAAAAATAAAAATCACTAAATGGAAATTGGCTTAGGACTAGAGTTGAAGAATTTCCAATAATTTTAAAACTATTTCTAAACATATATCTGCCATTTAGTATTTTGTATTTATTCAAAGTAATCTTCTATTGATTAAACTATTTTCAAAATACTTGAAAATAACTTGTATTCCAAAGTCTTAAATATTTAACCAAGACTTAATTCTTTATGGACAAAAACCATATCCATCACACTAGTATGTAAACTTGATTTTGTATTTAATAAATGATGAAATCACATGTTTGGTTTAAAATAATTTTATGATTTATTACCTAGAAAGAATCAATATATATATTTTATGCATCAGTATAGCTGGGTTAGCATAAATATTTCTAGGTCAAATAGAGGTCATCCTAATCTTCTCTACAGCTTCTTTTCCTAATTGTTTCCATGGATATCACAAAGATATGCGATCCTAGAGGAAGCCAGACAAATGAAATCATGAAAGTCATGAGTATGCAAAGGTTACAAGGTAGTGAAGACATATGTCTGATCTGAAACAATTGCTTTAATATTCTTTATGAGATTATCAGAAATTGAGAAAATCAGAAAAATATAAAACTAACAGTTTATATCTGGTAAAAGAGTAAGGTTAAACCCAAAAATCATATGTAGTTATGTCTTAGGCATTATTGGTTCTTACTTGAAATATTTTCTGTAGTTAGTTTTAGAGTTTTGATAGTTATATTGATAGTTATTTTGATAGTTATTTTGAAATTCTAGTCTCTACCTATGGAGGAAAGCCCTGATTATGGTATGTGAAAGAGAGGGGGTTTCCAAGGCCATCTGATCTAGAAAGGGTTCCCAAACAGAAAACTGTTGTGATTCCCGCCAAACTGCAAATGCAATGATGTGATTTTTGTCTAATCAGATTTGACTATCACAACTGTCACAGAGTCAATGCCCTATAAATGCAGTCTCTGTTCAGAACAAATACTAACCAGTCAGGACTGTCTTCATTTGTATAACTGGAATTAACTGATTACAGTTACATACATAACTGCCTCATCTTAACTGAATAAGAATTGCTCTAGGAAACCATCATCATTAAATCCCATAGGCATTTTTTCCCTTTAATGCCACAGTTACTGAATCTTCTTCAGTATAGCTAGTAGACGTGTTCCTTGTTCTCTTTTTTATTGAAAACATGACACTTTACCTTCTGCCTAAGCCATCCTCTGCTCTGTAAGAAACTTGACCCAACACAGGTATGAGGGGTTTCTTTTCTTTCTCATGCCCCATTATTTTCCGTCTCTTTCTAGTCTACTTTGGTCCGGTTAATAAGTGTGAAAAGTTATTTCACAAAATCCAACACTTACTCTTTGTGAAAATATTGAGAAATTAGAAATAGAAGAGTTTATTTTTTGACTTAAGAACTCTACAGCAATCTACAGCTAATACCATATATAATGAAAATAAGCTAGATATTTTTCAACTAAATTTGTACAATGAAAAAGTACAGCTGCTTTCACTGGTATTCAACATTTCCCTAGAGTAATAGTAAAATAATCTAAGAAAGGAAAGGAAGAAGCAAGAATGTAGAATGGGCAGGTGAAGAAAAGACAAATAAAGCAGAGAAAGATGAGAGGGGGTGCCTTTAGTTAGTGCTGTAAATTCTTCACAGACATGATATACTTCTTGAGAAAAGCTTTCCCAAAGGAGCCTTGTAACTTATTTTTAGATTAATTGAAATAGTTTTGTAACTGTTGGTGCTATGAAGTACAAGGCTGCAAATTTACAAGAAGTTTTGATAGAACTGTTACATAGAATAAGATTGCACACATTTTTAGGAAAAGAAAGCCAGAATTGTCATTTTTAAAAATATTTTGTCAATTTCACATGTAAACATAATACATACTAATAATTCTCACTCCCCAACTTCGTCTTACTCCCTTCTACACTCTCTAATCCTTTCTTCTCTACAAGTCTTTCTTTCACATTCACGCCTATTAATTTGCCTTGTGGCTGTCTTAGTGTCGTAGTTAAGGTTTTACTGCTGTGAACAGACACCATGGTCAAGGCAAGTCTTATAAAAGACAACATTTCATTGGATCTGACTTACAGGTTCAGAGATTCAGTCCATTATCATCAATTCAGGAACCTAGCAGCATCCAGGCAAGAATGGTGCACGAGTAGCCAAGATTTCATCTTCATCTGAAAGCTGCTAGTAAAAGACTGACTTCCAGTCAGTTAGGGAAAGGATCTTAAGCCCACAACAACAGTGACATGCCTACTCCAAGAAGGTCACACCTCCTAATCCTGGCACTCCCTTAGCTAAGCATATACAAACAATCACATTCTATTCCCTGGCCCCCATAGGCTTGTCCAAACATATGAGTCTATGGGGGCCATACCTAAACATAGCACAATAAAAAAATTTCATTTACTCCAACTTCTAAAGTCTCCATAGTCTATTGTAGTCTCAACATTGTTAAAATTCCAAAGTTCAAAGTCTAGTCTGAGATTCATCCAATCACTTAACTGCAATTCCTAAAGCAAGACAGGAAACCAACTTGGACAGTGTCCAATCTCTGCATCTCCGTGTCTGATGTCAAAGGGACCTTCAGATTTCCAACTCTTTTTTTGTCTCTGTTGACTACAAGAAACGTCTTTCTCCTGGGCTGGTTCTACTCCCTGTTAGCAGCTTTCCGCAGCAGATAATCCATGACTCTGGCATCTTGAATATCTAGTACCCACACATCTTCTGGGCTCCTCCAAAGGGCTGCCATCACTTCTCCAGCTCTGTCCTCAATATCACTCTAAGCTCAGGTTGATCTACTCCACTGCCATGCTGTTCTTGGTGGTCATTCCATGATACTGGCATTGCCAATGTGCTAGGGTCTTCCATAGCTGCAACTAGACTTCACCAATATCCTCTCAAAGGCTCTCTTATGGTGCCAAGCCTCAACTCCTCTGCATGACCACTACAGTCCTGAGCTGTCAACTGCAATTAAGGCTGCTCTTTCACTAATGGCCTTCCATGGCCTCTCACAGTGCCAAGCCTCAGCTGTTCTTCATGATCTCTTCATGCCTTCACAACCAGTACCACCTAGGTGACTCCTACATATTACTCAGTAGAGCTACAGCATGGCACACAACCTTGGCTATCTCTAGAACACAGCTTCTTTGTGCTCTCACAAAAATGTGTGTTCAGAAAACACTTTCCAGAAGAGTTCATCTCAGTGATGCTGGTCTCTTTTTAGTCACTGCTACTTTCTTGCCTTTAGCTAACTAGCATCAATTTTCCCAGTAGTCCCTTTTCCTCTTGACTATAAAGAAAGGGCCAAATGACCAGACCTGCCAAGTTCTGCTGGTTGCTGCGGCTAGAACATGGCACCCTTGTTCTATTACATTGTCATTAGATTTCTGTTTTCTATCTCCTTCACTACCTAAGCTTAGCTGTCCTGGAACTTGCTCTGTAGACTGACTTTGAACTCAGAGATCTGCATGCCTGTCTCCTAAGCACTGGAATTAAAGGTGTGTACTATCGTGCCTGGATTTAAAGTTTTTCTTCGCCTAGAATTTGCTTTCTTCTAGGCTGGTCTTGAACTCAAAAGAGATCTGCTTGTTTTTGCCTCCTGGGACTAAAAGCTTGTACTACCATGCCTGGATCTAAATTTAGCTGGGTTGGGTCTTGACCTGAGGTCGTTACTGCCTTAATTCAATTTTATATCCTTGAACACAGGATTTACCTTCAATTCACTTCTTGGTGTCCCTTTAATACTGGAACCATATATTTTATATTTTTCCTTTCTCAGCTTGCTATACTTGTTTAAAATGCTTTTCATGAGACCTGACCGGAGAACAAAGTCTATGATGGGCATTTCTGAGACTTCTTTTATCAATGCAATTAATCTGAGTCTCTTCACCTTAGCCTTAGGCAGACTCTTCAGACAAGGACAAGAATTAATCACATTCTTCACCAAAATACCACAAAAACAGTTTCTACTACACATTGAAATTCTCACCTGAAAAGTTTGGGGTCAGGTTTGCCCAATTTAAGTAACTCTCAGTAATGAAGTCTTCCACGTTTTTCCTATGACAGCCCATTAAGCCACATTTAAAGCATCCCGTGCCTTCCAAATCCAAAGTTCCCAAATCCACATTCTTCCAAACAAAAGCATGGGCAGGCCTATCACAGCAATACCCCAGTCCCTGGGTATCAACTCCTATCTTAGTTAGAGCTTTAGTGCTGTGAACAGACACCATGACTAAGGCAAGTCTTATAAAAGATAACTTTTCATTGGGCCTGGCTTACAGTTTCAGAGGTTCAGTCCGTTACATCAAGACAGGAACATAGTGGCATCCAGACAGGCATAGTGCAGGAGGAGCCAAGAGTTCTACATCTTCATCTCAAGGCTACTAGTGGAAGTCTGACTTCCAGTCAGCTAAGGTGAGGGTTCTAAGCACATGCCAACAGTGACACATCTACTCCAACAGGGCAAATCTCTTAATAGTGGCATTCCCTGAATTAAGCATTTACAAGCCATCACATTTAGTTAGGATTTTATTGCTGTGAACAGACACTATGACCAAGGCAAGTCTTACAAAGGACACCATTTCACTGGGACTGGCTTACAGGTTCAGAGGTTCAGTCCAGTATCATCAAGGTAGGATCATGGCATCATCCAGGCAGGCATGGTACAGGAGGATATGTGAATTCTAAATCTTCATCTGAAGGCTGCTAGCAGAATATTGGCTCCCAGGCAGCTAGAACAATGGTATCAAAGCTCACAGCCATCCCTTCCAGCTGGTCCTTTCTGCTGGGGTAGACTACTAGTTAGTCTGCTCCCCTGAAGACACCACATCCTGAAACACCCCAGGAGATCTGCTGCACTGAGTGCATTTGACACCACAGACTGAGACATCCCAGAAAATCTACTGCATACATTGAACCACACACAAAAATAGTGGGTGACTTCAATACCCCATTCTCACTAATGGACAGGTCAATGAAACAGAAATTAAACAGAGTCACAATGAAACTAATAGAAGTTATGGACCAAATGGATTTAGCAGATATCTGCAGAATATTTCACCCCAAAACAAAAGAATACTCCTCTCAGCATGTCATGGTACCTTCTCCAATATCAACCATATAATTGGTCACAAAACAAGCCTCGACAGATACAAGACAATTGAAATAATCACAGACATTCTATCAGACCACCATGGCCTAAGGCTGGTTCTCAATAGCAGCAAAACCAGCAGAAAACCCACATGCATGTGGAAATTGAACAGTTCTCTTCTAAAATGATAATTTGGTCAAGGAAGAAATAAAGAAAAAATTAAAGACTTCCTGGAATTTAATGAACATGTTGACACATCACAGCCAAACTTGAGAGACACAATAAGTGCTAAGAGAAAAATTCATAGCACTAAGTAAGGAAATAGGAGAGATATTATACTAGCAACTTAACAGCACCCCTAAGAGCTCTAGAACAAAAAGAAACAAACTCCCAACAGGAGTAGATCACAGGAAATAGTAAAACTCAGGGTAGAAATGAACCAAATAGAAACAAAGAAAACAATACAAAGAATCAACAAAAGTAAAAGCTGGTTCTTTGAAAGAATCAACAAAATAGATTAACCCTAACCAAACTAATTAAAGGGCCAAGAGGCAGGATGCACATTAACAAAATCAGAAATGTATAGGGAGACATATCAGCAGAAATGGAGGAAATTCGAAAAACCATCAAATCTTACTTCAAAAGCCTATACTCAACAAAACTGGAAAATCTAGATGAAATGGATGACCTTCTAGACAGATAACACATACCAAACTTAAATCAAGAGCAGGTTAATTATCTAAACAGCCCCATAACACAAAAGGAAATAGAAGTCATTAAAAACCTCCCAACCAAATACATACATACATACATACATACATACATACATACATACAGAAAGCAAGCCCAGAGCCAGACAGATTTAATGCATAACTCTATCAGACCTTCAAAGAAGACATAATACCGATATTCCTCAAACTATTCCATAAAATAGAAACAGAAGGAACACTACCTAATCCTTTCTATGAAGCTATAATTACTCTATACTAAAGCCCAACAAAGGACCCCACAAGAACCCAACCAAAAAAAAAATAGAACTTCAGACCAATTTTGCTTATGAATATCAATGCAAAAATACTCAATAAAATTCTTGCAAACTGAATCCAAGAACACATCAAATCCATCCTTCACCATGATCAAACAGGCTCCATCCCAGGGATGCAAGGTTGCTTCAATATATGACAATCCATTAATGCAATCCACTATATAAACAGACTCAAAGCAAGGATGCCCACTCTCCCTTATCTTTTCAATATAGTACTTGAAGTGCTAGCTAGAGCAATAAGACGACAAAAAGAGATCAAGAGTGTAGAGAGCGGCGCGGCGAAACAAAGATGGCGCCGACATCCAGCTTTGCCTGGATATAAACGACTTACTGTGCATGTGCAGGCCTGTCCCCTTGCTAGGGCTCCCTCTAGTGGTGAACAGCGGTACTGCACATGTGCGGTTTATGCACCAGGTGTCAGTTGACCGTTAATATGCTAATGAGGTGATTCATTCTCCGCCTTTCACTGGAGGACAAGTAGTGGGGTGATCCAAGCCCCACCAATCCCTGAGAGATAATTAGCATACTGTTGTCTATATAAGCCGAGCGATTTTCCTGCTCGGGGTCCCTGTTCAGAAGAGCTGTAACACTAAGAAGAGCTGTAACACTAAGAAGAGCTGTAAGAAGAGCTGTAACACTAAGAAGAGCTGTAACACAGTAAAGGCTTGTTCGCAGAAGAATCCTGTTGCTGCGCGTCGTTCTTGCTGGCGGGACATTGGGCACACGACAAGTGGTGCCGAGACCCGGGAACCAACATCGCCGGTGCCGAGGGGACCCTTCAGTGTGCTGAAGAGGATTCAGAACTGCGAGAAGGTAAATTAAAAGGTAAGCTTCGAGAGGCATGCCCCTTTTTGGAAAAGAGCATGTCAGAAACGGAGCAGAGTGAGAAATTAGGCTGCCGAGATGCATGCCCCTTTTTGGATTTAAGAGAGCATGTCAGAAACGGAGCTAGGAGCGCGCAAAAAGAAAAAGGTTACTAAAACAAAAAGTGAAAAAGAGATACAAAAGGCGGAAAAATGCCACTGGAGGAAAAAATAGGTATGCCCCAGAGGATGAAGTACAAGTCATACAGAGAGGATATTTTGTATCAATTAAAAGCATTAGAAGCCTTAGAACTGGCTGGCAGTGACTCTGAGCAAGAGTTGTCAGAGTCCGAGGAGGGGGAATAGAGGAAGAGGCAGCAATGTTGAGGGAGGAAGGAATGGGCCTTGGTTGGGGAACAACGTGGAGGAACCTTAAATTAATGATTCCTTGCGGGGAAGGGCTGGAAATTTTGTTTTTTTTTTTCTTTGTGTGGATAGAGAAGCCACAGACGGCAAGTTAAGCCGGACCAAAACCTCTTTGGCAAAAATGGTCCCAGCCTGCTTAGAGGATAAACGATGTGAGGAAGCCGTTAGAGCCGTTAGGACAGGTCAGAAGGTCCTTGCAGAGCAACAACAAAGTATGTCAGAGGAGAAAAGGTCTCAAAAAAAAAAAAAAAAAAAAAGGAGATAAAAGGAACAGAGAGAAGGCAGAGATAAAAAAAAAGAGGATAATCAGAACCAGGAAACAAATAAGATATATTCTTCTTTAAAAGCCTTGACCTTAGAAATGTCAGACAATCTAGAAAGCATCACCGACAGCTTAGAGAAAGTGAAATTAAAGGTAGAACCATCAGGTCCGGGGCCTCCCGCAGAGCAACAAAAGTAAGCGCAGGACTCGACGTCAGTTCCACCACCAGACTCGTATTGACCCCCTTGAATGGGAACTCAGGTGGTGGATACAGATTTTAAAGGCCGCAGTAAGCAGAATTCAGAAGGATCACAGAAATTGAAAGCATGTGCAAAGATAAAGATTTGGGGTAGTGGTAGTGGTCAAAAGGGGACAAGGTAATAATGGTAAAATGTTTTTGTGTATGTGTTCTTTTAGAGTTATGTTAAAATCTAGAGAAGCAAAGTCGATTCTCATAGATACTTTTAGTCTTTGGACCCTGACTAGAGACAGTTTACACCCTGGACAAGAGAAAGAATGGGGTTGAGAAAACAGTCCTCCCGAACTCTCCACAGATGCTTTGGCAAAAGAAGGAAATGAGCTTAAACTTTTTGGAGCTCTCCTGGGAACAGAAGGAGGTGGGAGACGTCTTGCCTCCTTGCTGGCTCCTATTGGAGAAATGCTTATTTCTGGTTCTGGGTTCTTTAGGCAGGATGTCTGAGTCATTTTGGTGGAACACCATCTAGTTCTTTTCCTCTGTGTCTATTGTCTGTCCTTGGTGCACCAAGCCGTCCATGTATGTCAATTTATGTCTGGGTTTTGCTTCTCCTTGCTTGAATGTTTTGTGTTTCATGTTTAAAAGAAAAGGTTAAAATTTTAAATGCTGGTTGATTCACCCATTGATGTAGCTTTAACTCCTTTCAAGAAAGGAACAAATAAATAAAATGTTTCAATTGGCTTTTGGAGCCTGCATCTGTAGCTAGAAGCCTAAGTCGGCTGGGCAAGCTCCCCAGGGGGCTGGCTAAATGTTTATACTAGCGATCCTAAAGACACCAGCTTCTAAGGTAATGGAACTGATCGCTGTCTCTCTTAGAAAAATCTTTGACTGTGATTATTGGACTCAACAGGTGACAAGGTGTTTCTCTTAAAACTACAGCTAGAAAAAAGTAAAAATGGTGATTGATTTAAATATTAAAAAGGTATGTGTAGCCACTTCATTTTTTGTTTTCTGATTGGTTTTAAATGTATGAATATTCTCTACATGCCTTGGTTATGGACTATTGGTTTTTAAGTTATTGGTTATGGTTAAAAAAAATGTGACATTGGTAACAGAAAGTTGACATAAAACTGGTAAATTTGGATGGAGTCATTCTAGACAACATGTGGCATGAGCCAATCTAGGGAAACAGGTCTAAATTGGGATGATATTTTTATGGAAATCTTATCCTAGAAACCAGGCTTCTATAAGATTTTAAGGCAATGTCTCTTTGTTGAGGTATTGGAGACCGCACCATCATGTGTTCATATGTAGGAATTGGCAGTCAAACCTTGTAGCATGAAGGATAGACTCAGTGTTTTGGAGACTGGATTTTGGGATGATGAGGCTGATCTCGAGTAAGAGGCTGCTCAGTGTGAGAAGGAGAGATATGAAGATTGTGGCACCTTAGAAGCGGCTTATGCGAAAGTGGTTAAGATGCTTGAAAACAATCAATTGTTCATAGCACCTGAAAAGGTTCAAATGGGCCAAATGGGAGAATATTTAGGAACTAAAATCACTCCTCATAGTATTTCTCCTCAAAAAATTGAATTATGAAAAGACCATTTAAAAACATTAAATGATTTTCAAAAATTACTAGGAAGCATAAATTGGATTCGACCCTATATTAAAATGCCCAATGTAGATTTACAACCATTTTATGAGATCCTGAAAGGGGATTCTCAGCTTACTTCACCCCGTGTTTTAACCAAGGAAGCACGATTATCCTTGAGGAAAGTAGAAGATTAGAAAAGGCAATGCTAAGAAGGTACAAGGAAAAGGAAGATCTCCTTTTGTGTATACTACGAACCTTTCCTCAGCCTACAGGAGTGCTATAGCAACAAGGTCCACTTCTTTGGATTTATCCCCATATTTCTCCAAATGAGACCCTTGAATATTATCCTTCTGCACAGCTTGCTGTGTTAGGCGTTAAATCTTGTATTCAGCATTTTGGTATTTTACCCAAGAAAATTATTATACCATATACAACAGCTCAAATAGAAACGTTGTGTGCCTTGATATATGATTGGGCCATATTACGCTGTAGTTTTGATGGAGAGTTTGACAATCATTATCCTAAGGATCCTTTGCTACAATTTTTTTTTTACTGAACATCCAGTGATCTTTCCTAAGATCACTGCCTCAAAGCCTTTGCCGGGAGCGTTAGATATTTATACAGATGGCTCCAAAACAGGTGTAGGTGCCTATATGGTTGATTCTCAAGAACCAGTATTAATTCAATACAGTTCAGGCACCCCCCAAATTACAGAATGTAAAATTGTATTGGAAATTTTCAAAAGATTTCATGATTTTTTTAATTTCTGACTCTGCTTATGTAGTTAATGCGGTGCGCTCACTTGAAATTGCAGGGCCAATTCGGTCGACTAGTACTGTATGTCAAATTCTTTTAGAATTACAAAATTTGATTTGGGCCAGAAAAAATAAATTTTTTATACAACATATTCGAGCCCATACTAATTTGCCTGGTCCCACGACCAGTAATAATGCCCTGGTGGATGCTAGTACTCGTAGAGAGTTTGTTTTCCATACTGCTCTGGTTGATCTCGCTAGAGAATTTCATCAAAAGTTTCATGTACCTGCCTTTACTCTTCAACAAAAATTTAAAATCTCTAGAGCTGCAGCTCGTGATGTGGTGTTACGTTGCCAAAATTGTGTTCAATTTCACCACCCTCCTCATGTGGGGATAAACCCTAGTGGTCTGATCCCGCTAAAACTTTGGCAGATGGATGTCACACACATATCTCAATTTGGAAATTTAAAATATGCTCATGTTTCTGTTGATACCTGTTCCAGTATTATACATCCTACTCTGATGACTGGTGAAAAGGCTTGTAATGCCATTAGCCATTGCTTAGAGGCATGGGCAGCCTGGGGAAAGCCTGATAGTCTTAAGACAGACAACGGGCCTGCCTACACTGCAAAGTCCTTTCAGGCATTTTGCCAGACAATACAGGTCGGTCATACAACAGGCTTACCATACAATCCCCAAGGTCAAGGAATTGTGGAAAGAGTACATCGTACCTTAAAAGAGCTTATACAAAAACAAAAAGGGGGAATTGCCAGCAGCCGAACACCGAAAGAACAACTTTCTTTAGCTCCTTTTACTCTAAATTTCTTAATTCTGGATGCACATGGCCGCTCTGCTGTGGATCACCATGCTACTACTATACCTACAATGCAGAAGTAAAGTGGAAGGATGTCTTAACTGATGAATGGCGTGGCCCAGATCCCGTGATTTCGAGATCTAGGGGAGAGATTTGTGCTTTTCCGCAGAATCAAGAAAATCCAATTTGGTACCTGAGCTCTTGACTCGAAAATTGCCTTCTGCTCTTCCTGAAGATGAGACTACGAACCCTACTATTACTACTGGGAATGGTAATACAGGTTAATTCGCTCACCCTGTGGGCTATTGCCAGATCCTGGCCAGTACCCATGCCAGTTCATAGCAATTCTACTGTTTTGAGAATAAGACTGGCAAGCATAATCTCTGGCCTTGGTTTCAATGGGTGCTGTCCAATGAGCAAGGGTCATATACATCCCTGACCCCCTTTGCTAGGTTGATGGGAGAGAACTTCGTGCTGTATAATGTTTCAGCTACCAGAAAAAGGTGATACCAGGTTGATCAATATTCAATATAATAACCTCTTGGTAAATAATACTGCCACTAGTACTTCAGTATGTGCTAGATCACCTTTTTTCTGATAAGCACTAATGTCAGCAATGGTGCTTTAAATTGTAATAGCTCTGATGTAGTCTGCTATTTAGCTGAATGCTGGGATGGCACTAATGACACTGCAGTGATGGTTAAGATTCCCTCCTTTGTTCCAATCCCAGTGGAGGCAAACCCAGATAGCTTTCCTATTCTTAATTTACTGAGAGCCAAAAGAGATTTTGGAATTACGGCAGCCATAATTTCAGCCATTGTGCTGTCTGCTGCCGCAGCTACCACAGCTGCAATTGCTATGACCAATCAAATACAGACGGCTGAGACTGTCAATCAGATTGTATAAAGAACTGCAGTGGCGCTAGAGATACAAGAAGAATTTAATACCCATTTGGCATCTGGCCTTCTATTAGCCAATCAAAGGATAGATTTAGTTCAAGAACAAATTTGAAGCACTGTATCATATGACACAGCTGTTTCCTCCCTTAGAGGTTTATGCATTATTCCTTTGCGAGCTAACTTTTCTCAGAATTTTCAACAGAGCAAAAAAATCTCGAATTATCTGAAAGGAAACTGGTCCATGAAAGCAGAGCAACTATCAAGACAATTGCTGATGCAGATTGCTGTCCTCAACAGCACTAGGCTGGACCCCATCACAGTTGAAGACTTTACCTCATGGATTACCAATGCTTTCTCCCTTTTCAAGGAGTGGGTGGGCATGTTTGTCCCAGGGAGCTATTGTCCTCCTGGGTTGCGGAGTAGGTCTCTGGCTTATTGGCCGTTTAAAAAGAGAACGTGCCAGACACAAAGTGGTTGTTTACCAGGCTATGACCACCATTAAAAAGGGTGCTTCTCCCAACATATGGCTGGCCTCTTTGAAAGATCAAGAGTTCGCCCTAGATCATTTTTGTCACAGTCATGTGGAGTCATTGTATCCAGGGACGGGCAACTTTCCTCGAACTCGGACCAACCTAAGACACGAGGCCCGGTGGCGATAGGGTAACTCTATGATGGGTAAGGCCGAGTTTGGATGAGAACGACCTAAGACAGGAGCAATGACAAGATTGACGTGACACCCAGATCTAGACCAGTCATTTTATGAAACAAAAAAGGGGGAGATGAAGAGAGCGGCGCGGCGAAAAAAAGATGGCGCCGACATCCAGCTTTGCCTGGATATAAACGACTTACTGCACATGTACAGGCTTGTTCCATTGCTAGGGCTCCCTCTAGTGGTGAACAGCGGTACTGCAATGTGCGGTTTATGCACCAGGTGTCAGTTGACAGTTAATATGCTAATGAGGTGATTCATTCTCCGCCTTTCACTGGAGGACAAGTAGTGGGGTGATCCAAGCCCCACCAATCCCTGAGAGATAATTAGCATACTGTTGTCTATATAAGCCGAGCGATTTTGCTGCTCGGGGTCCCTGTTCAGAAGAGCTGTAACACTAAGAAGAGCTGTAACACTAAGAAGAGCTGTAACACTAAGAAGAGCTGTAACACAGTAAAGGCTTGTTAGCAGAAGAATCCTGTTCCGAAATGGAAGATCTCAGGAAATGGAGAGATCTCCAATGCTCATATATTGTCAGAGTTCACATAGTAAAAATGGTCATACTACTAAAGGCAATCTACAGATTGAATGTAATCCCCTTCAAAAATCCCAACACAATTCCTCAAAGACATGGAAAGTGCAATTCTCAAATTCATCTGAATAAGCAAAACAAAACAACACCCAGAATAGCAAAAAAAAAAAAAATTCTTAACAATAAAAGAACTGCTGGGGGAAACACCATCCCTGACCTCAAGCTATGCTACAGAGCAATAGCAATAAAAACTGCATGTTGGTACAGAGACCGACACACTGATCAATGGAATAGAATTGAATCCCCTGAAATAAAACCACACATTTGTGTAACTTAATCATTGACAAAGAAGGCAGAGAAGATGTACAATGGAAACAAACAAACAAACAAACAAACAAAAACCAAAAAGCATCTTCAATAAATGGTGCTGGTCAAACTGGCTGTTTGTATGTAGAATATTGAAAATAAATTCATATTTGTCACTTCTAACAAAGCTCATGTCCAAGTGGATCAAGATGCTCAACGTAAAATCAGATACACTGAATCTAATAGAAGAGAATATGGGAAAGAGCCTTGAGCTCATTGGCACAGAGGGAAATTTCCTAAACAGAACTCCAATGGCTCGTGCTCTAAGATCAAGAGTTGATAAATGGTACCTCATGAAACTGGAAAGCTTCTGTAAGGCAAAGGACATAGTCAATAAGACAAATCGGCAACCCCACAGATTGGAAAAAAGAAAAATCTTCACTAACCCCTCATTTGATAGAGGGCTGATGTCCAAAATATTAGCCACCAAAACAACAAACAACACAAACAAAACATGGAGTATAGAACTAAAACGAGAATTCTCAACAGAGGAATCTCAAATGGCTGAGAAGCACCTAAAGAAATATTCAAAGTCCTTAGTGATCAGAGAAATGCAAACCAAAACGACCCTGAGATTCCACCTTACACCACTCAGAATGGCTAAGATCATAAACTCAGGTGACAATACATGTTGGTATGGATGTGGAGAAAGAAGAACACTCCTCCATTGCCGGTGGGATTATATTTTGGTACAATCACTTTGGAAATAAACCTGGAGATTCCTCAGAAAATTGAAAATAGATCTAATTGTAGTCCCAGTAATACCACTCTTTAAAATATACCCAAAATATGCCCCCAGCAAGCCATATGGGCATGTGTTCCATTATATTCATAGTGGCCTTATTTGTGATAGCCAGAAGCTGGAAACAACCCAGGTGTCCCATGACAGAAGAATGGATACAGAAAATATGGTTCATTTACATGATGGAATACTACTCAGATATTAAGAACAAGAACTTCTTGAGTTTTGCAAGCAAATGGATGGAATTAGGAAATATCATCCCGAGTGAGGTAACTCAGACCCAAAAGGATATGCATGGTGTGTACTCACTAATAAGTGGATATTAGTAAAAAAAAAAAAAAGTACAGAATACTCAATATATATATAGTTTACAGAATTGAGAAAGATCAACAAACTGAATGACCCAAGTGAGGATGCCTCAGTTCACTTGGGAGAGAGAAGAAAACAATGACAAGAGGGGTTAGAGGGAACCGTGAGGGAAAGGGACTGAGGGATGGGGGAATAGCAGAATATGATCTGGTATTGGGTTTGGGAAAAGGACTGAACCCAACAGAAAGATTGGAAAGAGGCAACCTCAGAAGGTAGGAGGTTAGGGGACCCTCCAGACTGTACCAGAGACTGGTAGGTGAGAGACTCTCAGAACTCACAGGGAGGGACCTTAGATGAAATGCCCTACAGTGGGGAAAGGGAACTTGTAGAGCCCACCTCCAGCAGAAAGACAAGGCATCAGGTGAGTCATGGGATTCCCATCCCACCGTCAAAACTTTGACCCATATTTGTTCCTATTTGAAATAACTGCAGGGATTGTAATGGAGAGAAACCTGAGGGAAGGGAGGTCCAGCGACAGGTCCAAAGTGGGACACATCTTAAGGGGAGGTCCCAAGGCCTGACACTATTACTGATGCCATGTTGCACTCAATAAATAAATAAATAAATAAATAAATAAATAAATAAATAAATAAATGACCTATCTTGTTTGTTCTCCAAAAGACCAAGAAGCAGCATCTGACCAGAGTCAGATGAAGACATTTGTACACAGCCAGTGGACAGAACAACCACTCGACTTGAACCTTAGGCAGAAAAGGAGTGTAACAACATATTTAACCATCACTTATTCTAGGCATCTAAGAGCTATAGCCATAGCCTCTGAATTCACCACATTTAATATAGCCAGGGTCTGATGGTCTCCCCAGAGCTGTTATGCTGGTCTTTTAATGATATCTAAGAAAGAAATTCACTGCAATTTTGCAAACTAGATGTAAAAATTAAAACAACAACAAACAAAGAAGAGGTTGTGAATAAAGCTGATCACAGTGGTTGGGGATTTAGCTTAGTGGTAAAGCGCTTGCCTAGCAAGCACAAGATCCTGGGTTAGGTCCCCAGTTCTGGGGAAAAAAAAAAAAAGCTGATCCCAAAGACACATACTGAATTGTCCAACTGATATGAGTTGCCCAAGTCCATAAAGTGACAACTGTTCACCAATGCATGTTCACTTGAGCAACATTAATTAACCTCATTGGGTCATTCAACTAATAAACTATCAAGTTAATAAATAAATGAACAAATAAATAATGATGATAGTTTTCTGAGTTAAAAATGAGTTTCTGATATCTTGGGTTTCTTCTTACTTTTTTTTTTCCTGTTTCTGCTCTGACCTGAATTAGAGTTTTTGTTTCCCTTTCCATTTTTATAATGAAGATAATAGGTCATAATTGTGAAGTACTTTCTAATTCACAAAAGAGAATTATTTATTCACTTCTCTAGTACAGTTCCACTCAAGTTCTCTTGGAAAACAGCTTCTTGATATTATTCTCTCTGAAATTTGGTGAACATTCCCATCCAACTTTAGCGACTCAACTCCATGAAGGCTTCTGTCTTGTAAATCATAAATAGATCCCATCAACCCCTTACTTTGAATCTCAATGACATAACTTTAAAAGTGGAATTTTACTCTATCGTTGACATTATTTTATTAACTAATTAATCAATTAATTTACAGCTAAAATGCTGCTCCCCATCCTAATGCCTCCCTAACTATGTCTCTCCCCCCATTCCCCTCAGCTTCTCAGTTGAAAGAGTGAGATCCCCCAGGGTATCCTCGACTGTAGTACATCAAGTCTCTGCCAGATTAGGCACACATTGTCTGCCACTGAGGCCAGACAGGGCAGTCATAAAGATTGAGTTTGATGTCTGGTACATGTGTGTGTGGGGGCAGGACAGAGGACTCGGATTCCAGGTTCCAGGTTGTGTATCTTCTTTGGTTGATAGCTCAGATCAAGACAGCTCACTGGGGTGCAGGTTTGTTAACTTTATTGGTCTTCCCATGGGATTCCCATCTACTTTTGGGCCTTTATTCCTTCCTGAACTCTTCCACAAGTGTTTCTGACCTCAGCCTAATGTTTAATTGTATCTGTTTTTGTTTCAGTCCATTGCTAGGTAGAGCCTCTCCGAGGACAATTATGCTAGGTTCTTGTCTGCTAGCACAACAGAGTACCATTAATAATGTCAGAGATTGGTGCTTGCTCATGGTATGGGTTTTAAGTTGAGTCAGTTATAGGATGGTCTTTCCTTTGGTCTCTGCTCCATCCCTACATTTCTTTTAGACTGGACAAATTTGGGGTTGCAAAAAACATAGGTGGGTTGTTGTCCCTATCCTTGCACTGGGGTGTTGGGCCCTACCTTGGGGTGTTTCCCTTACCCCTCGCTGAGCCTTTTAGCTTGCTATAGCAAGAAGTTGTTTACACCCTTGGCAGCTGTTCTTGGCCCCTGATTTGGGGCCAGGGACTTTCCATGGCACCCTTCTTCCCCACAGAGCCTTCCAGCTTATTGTTGTTAAGAAGTTGTTTGGGGCTGGGGATTTAGCTCAGTGGTAGAGCGCTTACCTAGGAAGTGCAAGGCCCTGGGTTCGGTCCCCAGCTCCGAAAAAAAAGAACCAAAAAAAAAAAGAAGTTGTTATGCCCCTGATTGAGCTTGGGACTTTCCATCACACAGACTTTTCCTGTTTGCCTGGTTGGGGATTTTCACCTGCCTCATTGTTTTTCCCCCGGCTTTTGCCTCAGGTGCATAAGGAGATCTCCCTTCGTGGCACTCTCTGAAAACAGGTGACCCATGTACATGTTTTCTTTCAATCCTGCAGACCCAAGCCTGATATTCAAACACTGGTGGTGCAGGCGCCTTCACCGGGGTCCTGTTTGGCTACAGTAGGTGGCCTCTTCGGCTTTATTTTTCTCCACTGTTAGGCACCTCTGCTTAAGTCACCCACCTGGGAGCCTTCCTTTTCCAAGGTCTCTGGAACTATCTAGAGACTATCCCCTCCCCTTAACCCCAGGCAGCTGCAGATTTCCATTCTTTTTTTTTTTCTTTCTTTTTTTTTTTTTTTCTGGTCTTCTGGGCCTCTCTCAAGTCCCTCCCACACTTAATACTGTGCCTCCCCATTCATCTTCTTCTCTCTTTCCCCCAGTTTCCACCCTGCCTCTGATTCCTGTAACTATTTTTCCCCTTCTAAGTGTGATTCAAGCATCCTTATTGGGTCTTCATTTTTTTTATCTTTTGGTCTGTGAGGTGCATCATGGTTAATCTGTATTTTCCGGCTAATAATTGCTTATCAGTAAGTACATATCATACCTGTTCTTTTGGGTCTGGGTTACCTCATCCAGGATATTTTCTAGTTTTCCATTTGTCTACGTCATGTAAATGACGACATTCATTCTTTAGTTAAGGGACATCTGGGATGTTTCCAGTTTCTGGTATGAGCACAGTAGAGCACATGTGTTTGGGGTAGGGTAGAGAATCTTTTGGTTGTATGCCCAGAAGCAGTATAGTTAGGTCTTCAGGTAGAACTGTTTCCAATTTTCTAAGAAAACAACAGATTGATTTCCAGAGTGGTTGTGAAAGTTTGCAGTCCCACTATCAATAGAGGAATGTTCCCCCTTTCTTACATGCTCATTGGCACACAATGTCCTTTAAGTTTTGATCTTAACCATTCTAATGGTTGTAAGGTAGAATCTCAGAGTCATTTTGATTTCCCCATGCCTAAAGATGTTGAGCATTTTTTTTTAGTAAGCAAAGGCAAAAAGCATTTATTCTCCAGAAATTACTAGCACACAGAGATCTCCATCCACCAAAATGGAGATGCCTAGTTAGCTTACAGATTCACTTTTTAAAAATTGGATAATTTATGTATTTGCATTTCTTTTTTTCCCTCCATCTTTATTAAATTGTAAATTTCTTATTTACATTTCAATTGTTATTCCCTTTCCCAGTTTCCAGGCCCTAGCCCCTCCCCCTCCCTTTCTTTAAGGGTGTTCCCCTCCCTATCTGCCCCCCATTACGTCTCTCCCCCCAAGAATCCCATTCACTGGGGGTTCAGTCTTGGCAGGACCAAGACCCTTCCACTGGTGCCCTTAGTAGGCTGTTCATTGCTACCTATGCAGGTCGAGCCCAGTGTTGGTCCATGTATAGTCTTTCTTATAGAGCTTCTCAGCCATTCTAGTTTCTTTTGTTGAGATTTCTCTATTTAGTTCTGGGCCCCATTTTTTAATTGAGTTATTTAGTTTGTTGGAGTTAAACTTCTTGAGTTCTTTAAATATCTTGGATATTAGCCCTCTGTTGGACCATGCAATTTTTATTACTATTGTTCTATAGCTTGAGGTCTGGGATGATTATTCCTCCAAAGTTTCTTTTATTGTTCAGAATTGGTTTTGTTTCTCCTATGAAATTCAGAACTTCTGTTCCAAGGTCTGTTTAAAACTGTATTGGAAATTGAGTGGGAATTGTATTTAATCTGTAGGTTGCTTTAGGTAAGATGGCCATTTTCACTATGTTAATTCTTCTGATTCATGAGCATAGTAAATCTTTCCATCTTCTAATATCTTCTTCAGTTTCTTTCTTCAGGGACTTGAAATTCTTGTACACAACTTTTGTTCATTTGGTTAGAGTTACACCTAGATATTTTATATTATTTGTGGCTATTATAAGAGTATTGTTTTTAATAATAGTTTTTTCTGCCCACTTATCATTTGTATAAAGGGAGGATACTGATTTCTTTGATTTAATTTTGTATTCAGCCCCTTTGTTCAAGTTGTTTAGCAGGTGAAGGATTTCTCTGCTACAATTTTCACCTATGTTCAGTCTGAGAATAGTGATACCATTATCTTTTCCTTTCTAATTAATCTCCATTACTGTCTTATTGCTTTAGCTAGAACTTCAAAAACTATATTGAGTAAATAATAGGAGAGTGGGCAGCCTTGTCCTGTCTCTAATTTTAATGAAATTGCATTAAGTTTATCTCCTTTTAATTTATGTTGGCCATCAGCTTGCTGTATATTGCTTTTATTATATTTAGATATGGGCCTTGAATCCCTGATATCTACAAGGCATTTAACAATGAAAAGGTGTTGGATTTTGTCAAAAGATCACTAACTAATGAGATAATTTTGTGATTTTTGTCTTTCCATTTGTTTACATAGTATATTACATTGATCGATTTTCATATATTGAACCAATTCCCACATCCCTGGAATAAAGTCTATTTGATTGTGTGAATGTTGTTTCTGATGTGTTCTTGGATACAGTTTGCAAGAATTTGGTTGCATATTTTTGTATTGATACTCATAAGTGAAATTGGTCTGAAATTCTCTCTCTTTTTGAGTTTTTCTGTGGTTTAAGTATCAGGGTAACTATGGTCTCATACTATGAATTAGATAGTGTTCCTTATCTTTCTATTTTATGGAATACTTTGAGGAGTATTCATATTGGCTTTCATTGAAGGTCTCGTAGAATTCTGCATTAAAACCATCTAGCCCTTGACTTTTTGTTGCTGTTGTTGAGAGATTTTAATGACTGCTTCTATTTCCCTATGTGTTATGGGACTGTTTTCGATAGTTTACCTGGTCTTGATTTAACTTTGGTATATGATATCTGTCTAGAGATTCATTCACTTCATTTAGATTGTCCAGCTTTGTGGAGTATAGAATTTTGAAGTATGACATAATGATTTTTTTTTTTTTTTGATTTCCTCAGTTTCTGTTGCGATGTCTCCCTTTTCATTTCTGATGTTTTTAAGTTGGATACTGTCTCGGTGCCTTTTTGGTAGTTTAGTTAAGGGTTTGTCTATTTTGGTAATTTCCTCAAAGGATCAGCTCATAGTTTTGTTTCTTCTTTGTATTTTTCTTTGTTTCTAATTGATTGACTTCAGCCTTGAATGGATCTATTGCCTCCTGTTTACTCCTTTTGGGTGTATTTGCTTCTTTTTGTTTCAGGTATACTGTTAAGTTGTTTAGGATGAGAGCTCTCCAATTTCTTTATGAAGACACTTGGTATTGTGAACTTTCCTTTTAGCACTGACTGCTTTCATTGTCTTCCATAAGTTTGGGTATGCTGTGCCTTTATTTCCATTAAGTTTTAGAAAGTTTTTAATGTCTTTTATCATTTCTTCCCTGACAAAGTTAACATTGAATAGAGAGTTGTTTCGTTTCCATGAGCAGGCTTTCTGTTGTCCTTAATTGTTGAATTCAAGGTTTAATTCATTGTGATCTGGCAGGATGCAAGGGATTATTCCAATCTTCTTGTACATGTTGAAGCTTGCTTTGTTGCCTGATTATACTGTGAATTTTGGAGAATGTTCCATGAAGTGCTGATAAGAAGGTATATTTTTTTCTTCTGGGGTAAAATGTTCTGTAGATATCTGCTAAATCCGTTATTTATAACATCTGTTCGTTTTCTGTTTTAATGACCTGTTCATTAGTGATAGATGGTGAAGGTCCCTACAATTATTGTGTTGGGTTCAATGTATGATTTTAGCTTTAGTAAAGTTACTTGTATGGATGCATGTGCCATTGAATTTGGAACATAGATTTCCAGTATTGAGATTGTGGGTTCTTTTCTTGATAAGTATGAAGTATCTTCCCCATCTCTTTTGATAACATTTGGTTAAATATCTATTTTACTATAATGGTTACTTCATCTTGTTTCTTGGGACTGTTTACTTGTAAAACCTTTTTTGAGACCTTTACTCTGAGGTAGTTTATATCTTTGTTGCTGAGGTATGTTTCTTGAATGCAGCAGAATGACGGATCCTATTTATGTATTCAGTCTGTTAGCCTGTGGCTTTTTTATTGTAGAATTGAGTCCATTGATGTTGAGAGATATTAATGGACAATGATTGTTAGTCCCTGTTATTTTGATGTTGGAGGTGTTACTGAATGTGTGTGATTCTCTTCATTTGGTTTTACTGTGGGGTATTTAATTTCTTGTGTGTAGTTACCCTCCTTGTATTAGAGCTTCCTTCTATAATTCTCTATAGGGCTGAAAGATTTTGTTTAAATTTGAGTTTGTCATGGAATATCTTGATTTTTCCATTTATGGTGATTGAAAGTTTTTGTTGGATATAATATCCTAGGCTGGCATTTGTCTGTTAGGGTCTACTAGACATCTATCCAGGATCTTTTGTCTTTTAAAATCTCCATTGAGAAGTCAGGTATAATTCTGATAGGTCTGCCTTTCTATGTTACTTGGCCTTTTTCCCCTGCAGCTTTTAATATTCTTTCTTTGTTCTATAAATTTAGTGCTTGATTATTATGTCATGGGAAGATTTCTTTTTTTTTGTAAAATCTGTTCAGTGTTCTCAAATCTTCTTGTATATTTAACCACCACCCCCCCCCTCATATTAGGAAAGTTTCCTTCAGTCATTTTGTTGAAGAGGTCTTCTGGCCCTTTGACCTGGGAATCGTCACCCTCTTATATTCCTATTATTCTTGGGTTTGGTCTTTTCATTGTGTCCCAAATTTCCTGAATGGTTTGAGTTGCAAGCTTTTTATACTTTGTATTTTCTTTGACTGATATGTTGTTATCTTGTATGGTATCTTCTATGCCCGAGACTCTCTCCTCTATCTATTGTATTATATAGGTAAGGCTTGCATCTGTAGCTCCTAATCTTTTCCCAGGGTTTTGCATCTCCAGTGTTGACTCCTTTTGTGATTTTCTTATTGTTTCTATTTCCATTTTTAGGTCTTAGACTGGGTCGTTCAATTCCTTCACATGTTTGATTTTATTCTCCTGTATTTCTTTAAGGGATTTATTTATATCCTTCTTAAAAGATATGCATGGTATGTACTCACTGATAAGTGGGTATTATCCAAAAAGTACAGAATGATACACCACACAGACTGCAAGATGTTTAACAAGAAGAAAAGCCCAAGTGAGGATGCTTCAATCCAACTTAGAAGATAGAACAAGATAATCATGGGAGGCAGAGGGAGGGAGGGATCCAAGTAGGAGGGAAAAGGATAGTAGGATTAGCTACAGAGGGAGACAGGAGAGAGGCCCCGAAGGCAAGAATGATTGGAAATATGCAGAAGCAGGGGATGGGGATGGGGGAACATATAGAAAGTCCAAAAGACCTGGGATGTGAGTGGCTCCAGGAATCATGATTACCTTATTCAAAATGCCTAACAGTGGGGAGATGGAACTTGAAGAGACCACCTCCTGTAGATAGATAGGGCCCCAGTAGAGGGATAGGGTCTGCTGTGGATTACCCTGGTACTGTTTGCATTTTGATGCTAATTCTGCTTCCTCAAGAGGAACTGCCCTGAAAAGGATTAGATCATATTCTCAGGTGATTCCATGTGAACCTTCTCCCCATTTTAATTGATCAATAAAGATGGCAGAAGCCAATTGCTGGGAGAAGGTTGAAGCAGGTTTTCCAGGTCCCAGGAGGCAGAAGAGGAGAGAAAAATAGAGAAGGGCTTTTTGGCCAGGCTGGGGAGGGAGCCCTGGGATGTAGTGAGACTCTGTAGACCTGGGAACTATTAGATTCCATAGTGGCCTCCACCACCAGAAGAATTTCAACATAGAACAGCTGATGTTATTAGGACACTAGATTCTGAGTCTGGCAGTTGTGAGACCTGACTGATTTTTTTCACTGCTCTATACCCCTGAGATTTATTTATTGGACATTTTTAAATTTACATTTCAAATACTATCCCATTTCCAGGCTTCCTGTCTATAAACCCCATATCCCATTCCTCTTCCCCTTCTTCTATGAGGGTGTTCGCCCTCCCTGACCACCCACCCCTTCCCGCCTCCCCACTCCCTACACTGGGGAGTCAAACCTTGGCAGGATCAAGGGCTTCTCCTCCCATTGGTGCCCAACAAGGCCATCCTCTGCTACATATGCAACTGGAGCAATGTGCCTGTTCATGTGTACTCTTTGGGTAGTGGTTTGGTCCCTGGGAGCTCTGGTTGGTTGGTATTATTGTTCTTATGGGGTTGCAAACCTATTTAGCTCCTTCAATTTTTTCTCTAACTCCTCCAATGGGAACCTGGTGCTCAGTTCAATGATTGGCTTCCAGCATTTGCTTCTGTATTTGTCATGCTATGGCAGAGTCTCTCAGGAGACAGCTATATCAGGCTCTTGTCAGCATGCACTTCTTAGCATCAGCAATATTGTCTAGGTTTTGGTGGCCATATGTATATGGGCTCTAACCCCAGGTAGGGCAAGCTCTGAATGGCCATTCCTTCAGTCTCTGCTCCAAACTTTGTCTCCATATCTCCTCCTATGAATATTTTTGTTCCCCCTTTTAAGAAGGACTGAAGCATCTGCACATTGGCCATCTTCTTCTGGAACTTCATGTGGTTTATGGATTTCATCTTGGGTAATCCAAGCTTTTGGGCTACTGTTCATTATAAGTAAATGCATAACGTGTGTATTTTTGTGATTGTGTGATTTGTGATCATTTAGAATGATATTTTCTAGTTCTATCTATTTGCCTATGAATTTCATGAAGTCATTCCTTTTAATGGCTGAGTAGTACTCCATTGTGTAGATGTACAATATTTACGGTATTCATTCTTCTGTTGAAGGACATTTGGTTCTTTCCAGCTTCTGGTTATTATAAATAAGGCTGCTATGAACATGGTGGAGCATGTGTTCTTGTTATATAATGGAGCATCTTTTGGGTATATGCCTAGGAGTGGTATAGGTGGGTCCACAGGTAGTGCAATGTCCAATTTTCTGAGGGACCTCCAGACTGATTTCCAGAGTGGTTGTACCAGCTTGCAATCCCACCAACAATGGAGGAGTGTTCCTCTTTCTCCACATCCTTGCCAGCATCTGTTGTCACCTGAGTTTTTGTTCTTAGCCATTCTCACTGGTGTGAGGTGGAATCTCAGGGTTGCTTTGATTTGCATTTCCCTGAGGGCTAAAGAAGGTTGAACATTTCTTAAGGTGCTTCGTGGCCATTTGATATTCCACAGCTGAGAATTCTTTGTTTAGCTCTGTACCCAATTTTTAATAGGGTTATTTGATTCTCTGGAGTCTAACTTCTTGAGTTCTTTGTATATATTGGATATTAGCCCTCTATCAGATATAGGATTGGTAAAGATTTCCCAGGCTGATTTTAAATATTAAGATTTTCTGGTGTTTTTCCGTTTGCCATGATTCAGGCAGGCAAAAGAGAAGGTGCAAGCAACAAAGGTCTCAGTGGCAGGGGTGAATGGTTGACGGAATGTGAGCAGTGGCTCCAAACATTCTCAGGAGGGACGATTGCTGAGTGGCTTAGCAAAGCCAGCCAGAGGAATGGGTGGTGGTCTTGGGAAAATGCCAGCTGGCACCATGTCAGCAGCTCTTCTTGGAATATACCCAGAGTCTCAGAAAAGTGTTACCTAGCTACAGGAGTTCAGTAAGACTGGAGTGGTCATTAGAAGCTAGTGCAGCTAGCCACAAGAGGTTGACAGACCATGAGTAGAGCTTTCAAGCATTTTTAGCAAGCATTTTTAAAAATACATTCACCAGCCTATTTTCAAAATTTTTGAGCCACTATTGTTCTTGTCTAAAAGAAATGCAGGGGACAAACTGGAGCAGACATTGAAGGGAAGGCCATTTAGTGAGTGGCCCAACTTGGGATCCATCCCATACCCTGACACTATTACTGACACCATGTTGTGCTTGTGACAGGAGCCTAGCATGGCTGTCCTCTGAGAGACTGTACTAGCAACCAAGTGAGACAAATGCAGTTATTTACAACCAACAATTGGACTGAGGTTGGAGACCCGTATGGGAGAGTTAGGGAAAGGATTGAAGGAGCTGAAGGGGATGGCAACCCTGTAGGACGACCAACAGCTATCAACTAAACTGGACCCCAGGGAGCTCCCAGAAGCTAAACTAAGTCACCAAACAAAAAACATACATGGGCTGGTCTGAGGTCCCCAGCACATATGTAGTAGGGTATTGCCTTGTGTAGCCTCCTGTAGAGATTTGATGTCCCAGGGAAGGGGGATGCAGGGGTGTGTGTGTGTGTGTGTGTGTGTGTGTGTGTGTGTGTGTGTGTGTGTGTTAGGTGGCTGGGGGAGAACACTCTTGGAGGCCAAGGGATAGGAGGTCAGTAAAGAACTCTTAGTGGGAGTATCAGGAAGTGGGACAACATTTGGACTGTAAATAAAACAATTCAAAAGAAACCACACCAATGATACCATGACATTTTTCAGGCAAATGGATAGAATTAGAAAAGATTATCCTGAGTGAAGTTACCCAGGCCCAAAACATCCTGCAGGGTCTGTACTTGCTTAAAAGTGGCTATTAACCATAAAATACAGGATGCACATAATATAACTCACAGACCCAATGAAGATAAATCATAAGGAGATTTGAAACGGAAACCTAAGGGTTCCTTCGGAAGTTGGTTGGATGGTGTTTTGCTGGAACAAACATGTGAAGGAACATTTCATGGAAGGAGACATAGGAGATAGGATGTTCTGCTAAAGCAAGCATGTGGAAGGACATGTGATGAAAGATTCTTTGTTAATGACAGGAATGTATTGGTCTGCCTTACATTGCATAGTTGGGCTGCATTTGTAGGGATTCCTCTTTAGAAAAAATGCTCAAAAATATTTCTGGTCATGTGCTCTAGTTTCTTGCTTCTTCTACAGACTCAGGCTGATTGTCAGAGTAATGTCCTCTGAGACAGACATACATGGTAAGGCAAGACATGTGCTAAGGCAAGAACTGTGAAAGACATATAATGTTTAGAGAGACATAAATAGAACTCCATGGACAGTGAGGGGGGCTGAGCTTGTTGGTCTCATATCTTTCTTGATCTTCACTTCTCTGACAGAGATACAGCTGAGAACTGGCATTCCTCCTGGTTCCTACAATTGACCCATACCTTGGCCAAGGCCTGACTGACTCTGCTAGGTAGTGTCAACAATGCTGATTCCCATTTGCTGTTCCAACTCTACTGAACTGGACTGCTGGTGTATGTGTTTGTGAGTGAATGGAGCTGCTGCTGCTGCTGCTGCTGCTGCTGCTGCTGCTACTGCTACTACTGCCCTGTGAAGAGAACTTCAAATTTCCAGACAAAACAGAGGGAAATTGCTTCAAAAATCTTTTTAAACAGTTCCCATATATTCTTTTTTTTCCTACTACCTCTAGTAGGTGGTAGTCTACAAGGAAGGTGAAAGCTTTAAGAACCATGATTAAAAATAGGATTTGAAAAATATTAAAGATACAGAAGGTTCAAGGGGGGATGCTTGAATCTCTCTTAGAATGGGGCAAAAAAATAGTCATATGAGGTGGATGGAGGTAGGGAATTGAATGGAGAGAGGATGGTGAGGGGAATAGAGTGAGGAGATCAGGTATAGGGAAAGCCTGGGAGAGAGGACAAGAAGAGTGAATGGAAATTGGTGGAAGCAGAGATCGTGGCATCTCTAGGAGTTGCCAGAGAACTGGGAATGAAGGAAGCTAGAGGGAGTCTAGGAGGGTGACACTAACTCAGACTTCTGGTAATGGAGGATAGGAAGCCTGTAGTAACTACCCCCAGTAGCCAGCCAGGATCCCCAGTGGATGGGTAAGGACTCGAACCCACCTACAAAGCACACAACCCAAACTTTGTCCTGTGTACAAGAAGTGCAGGGACAAAGATGAAACAGAGAGTTGGGGAATGACCAACCCATGGCTGACCCAACTTGAGACCCATACCATGTGTAAGAACCAATTGCTGAGACTATTAATGATAGTTTGTTATGCTTGCAATCAGGAGCTTAGTACAACTGTCTTCTGAGAGGCTCCACCCAGCAGCTTTCCTGATACAGATACAGAGATCAAAACCAAACATTAGAAAGGGATTAGGAAGTCTGTGGAAGAGTTGGGAAAAAGAGTGAGGGACATGTAGGGGATAGGGACTCCACAAGACCAACAGAGTCAACCAACCTGAACCATTGAAGAGTCCTAGGGACTGAACTACCAACCAAATAGCTGGACCTTGGCCCCCTACACACTTGTGGCAGAGATACAACTTGGTCCTCATATGGGTCTGCCCAAAATTGGAGCAGGAACTGTCTCTGAATGTAGGCTGCCTATGGATTCTGTGACTCCGTGGTAAAAGGTGTGCCTAGTCCTGCAGTGACTTGATGTGCCAGGGTGGGTTGGCACCGAGGTGTGACCTACCCCTACTCAAAAGAGAAGAGGACAAGAGACAGAGGGACTAACTGAGGTGTGAACTGGGAGTGGGAGCTTTGGTTGGGATTGGGATGTAAAGTGAATAAATGAACAAACGAATAATAAATAAATGGAAAATGTACATACATGTAGAAGTAATGGTGAGTAAATATACCTCTACCACATGTCATTTTGAAGAGAAAAGTAATATAATGATGTGCTCACACTGTATAATTAAGTAGTTGAAATCTAACACATTGACCATGAAGAGAACGTATGGGATGTGTCTGTTGGGGTACAATGGAGCGTGCAGAGGGTATTTTTAAAAATATTTCTGTTGGTAAATTTGTATTTTTTGAGAACTAACTCTGATGACAGGACAGGCCTTATTTTCTTAGAGTCGAGAATACTTTTCTAAAGTGTCCCCAAGACTCCTTGTTCTGAAGTAGTCTGGAAACACTGTAACATGAAGGAAAGAAAACAGAAAACAACTAAGGACTTTAAAAACCTGTGCCCTTGAGAACACCTAGAAGGTGAACCTATTCTGACTAAGGCTAGCTGCTATTGTTTGTCTCCTGGCCTACCAGTGCCTGATATGGAAATGGGAAGCTCAAAGCCAGTACACAAAGAGAATTATATCTGCTCTACCCAGATATCTCTCCATTTAAAACACCAACTGGCTACCTTAACAGTTTGCTCAGTTTCTCTGGTAGATGTAAGCACCAGACTTGATCATTTCATTTGTGTAATTCTATCCACTCTTTTCTTTTTCTCTTATGGATACTTACTTCATATTTAATAAACTTCCTTATTCCAAACCTAAAGTACCTATCTTAGTTCATTCTCCAACATCTTTTTTTCCAAAGTACTCAGGGTCAGTGATAGGGAAAAGAGTATGTTTTAGGGTTTCTATTGCTGTGTAGAGACAATTCGATGGCAGCTGGCATGGCCTCAATAAGGACAGAGTAACATGGTTCCTGCCTCTGGGACAGGGCCAGCCGGCAAAGGCTTCCATGAGTACTTATGGCTGCTGTGTGTATAAGGCTTGTTTGAATAATAATGTACATATTTTATGTTCCTCCCTCAAGGAATGTCCTCCTTGTTTAAGTTAATGACTCCAGGATAATCAGAGACAGCAAGAAACTGGGAGGCAAAGTTGCGTCTATGTCTCAGCAAAATGATAAACGCTGGGACTTTCAGGACCGCCCTTAAGGTTCTGTAAAAGGACTCTAAAAACATGAGTTCAAAAATATATAATTTCTCAAGTATGCAAAAATATAAGGATGCAATATATAAATTGTATAAGGAGCATCACAGATCTAAAGGAGCAGAGGCAGCTACACTGTGAGCCAGCCTGTCAGAAAGATACGAAAGACAGGCAGATAAATGTAGGCAGACTCCTGGGGTCAAGATCAGCCTGAGACACTGCAAATCCAGGCCAGGCCATGGCTGGAGTGGTGATTCCACGGTGGGGTCCTGCTTAGCCATCTTATCGTCTGTGCTTAACAGAGGCAGGCAGATATCTGATATCTGACTACTTCTGCAATGTTGAAAAAAGTGTTTGCTGTCTCCTAAGAATCAAGGAGCTGGGGTAACAGGACGATAACTTATAGGATATTCAGATGAAAACCTGTAATAAATAACTGAAATGATATGTAAATAAAAGTAACTGCTTTGGGTCTGCATAAGATGATGAGTTAATAGAAAGTGACAGCAGCTCCTTTTCAGAATTTTTTTTTCTAGTGAGAGCAGAACTGTCTGGAGATTGAACACAGCTCTTCAAGAATTTTTTTTTTATAATGGGACTTCTGATTTTTTTGTCAGAAAAATCCAAGAAAATAAAACACAGCTCTTTTAGAATTTTTTCATAGCTCTCTTAGAATTTTTTTTTCTAACAGTATTTCTGACTTGATCAGGATCACAATCCCAAGAGTTACTTAGAGAGCTGACACAGCCCTTTTAGGACGATTTCTAACAGCTATCCAGAGAAGGCTATCTGAAGTGGGAAAACAGCTCTTTTGGAATATTTCCGGGCCTTTTGATTTGATTAAAAACTCACGAATCTCTTTTAGAGTTTTTCTAACAGGATTTTTGACATCGTCAGAAAATCCGAGATTATTTTGTAGCAGTTTATCTGACTTTGGCCAGAAAATACATGAGCTATCCAAGAGAGCTTTTAGAATTTTTACTAGGAGGGAGAGCTCTCTTAGGCAGAAAACTAGCTGTCTCAACTACAGAGATTTTAGAATAGCAAGAACAAGCTCTCTAGAGCACAGCAGAGCAGAACACACACACACACACACACACACACACACACACACACACACACACACAGAGAGAGAGAGAGAGAGAGAGAGAGAGAGAGAGAGAGAGAGAGAGAGAGAGAGAGAGAGAGAGAGCAGTCTGAAAGCCATCTTAGCAGAACACAGGCTACCAGCTTGGACTTGGAGTCATTATTTTTGCTGCTCCCAAACACCCCTTCTTTCAGAACCTGGACCTAGTTAAGGTTGGTCCTTGGCAGGCAGAATCTTTTATACAGGAAATCATTTAAGTGGGAATGGTTTACGGTTCGGATGTTAAGTCCACTATCACCATGGCAGGAAGTACAGCAGTGTGGCTGGTAGTCTCTTCCTGTTGTCTGTGGGTCCAGATGTAGATCTCTCGCTGCGTCTTCAGCACCTATCTGCCTGCATGCTGCTGTACTTCCTGCCTATGGTGGCCATTCTCGTTCAAACTACTACAGATTTTCATCGTTGGAAAGTGTGGGATGGGCACATATTGAAGCAGGAAAAACAAATCCTACAAATGTTATGGGACATTAAAGAGAGTTAAAGGCAGATATTTCGCTTATGTTGAGCTCATATAACACGTTTTACATATGCATACATTCAAACAAGCAAATACACAATGAATCCCCCTTTTTAATACCTTTTGTATGGTTACTGTAAAGGAACAGAGAATGTCATTTTATCATAGAAGATACATTAAGGGCTGGTTCTCTATTTCTGGTGTACTGAGGAATCACCTCGTGGAGATTTTTAACAATTTGATGGCCAGAAACTGTCATTTATTTGGTCATTCGTAGGTCACCAGAATCAGAATTTAAAAGAAAAATAAAACGAAGCGATGTTGAAATATTAAATCTACACTGTGTAATCAAGGAGGGTATTTTTTAATAATAAAATACCCTATATAATAATATATAGTGCCTAGGCTTCTGGCAGAGGCTGCCGCTGGGGAACTATTCTGACTTGTTCCTCTACTCAGTTAAATTAATTTCAGTTCAGTTCCACAAATATGTGTTTATGTTAAATATTCAGATGGTACAGAAAACAGTAAGGTCTGAACTCCAAAAGGACATATATTCTTCCCTATTCAGGGATAACTAAAAGCACTATAAAAACATAAGTGCATCTTAAGAAAGGGAATTTTGAGCGCATGTGCTCAGCCATGTCGGTCAGTGTACATTGCACACCGCAAGCTGAGGAGAGCGCCTAGTTGGTAACCGAGGAGGAAGCATGTTGCTCTCGGCTTTCCTCCTCCACTTCTGTATTCAGGGTAGGCAGTGGATCAGGAAGCATCAACAGCAACGGACCGGACCATGTCTTTCCGAGCAAAGGAGAGCATGATTGTCTCCTGGAGGTGGAGGCAGAGACCCACTACTAGCTGAGCATGTCCTACATATCAGTGGAGCAGGAGTACAGCCACGCAACCGCAGAGAAGGGCTCCGGCTTTTGAGGCTATGAAGGCAGCAGCCACTTCCAGGCTCCCAAGGCATAGATATATTGCAGATCAGCTAGACCATCTCAACATTTCAAAGAAATGTTCCTAAACCCGGAATCATCACCCTTCAAGATGATGGATACTAGACTGCTCTGTCCTTACTTGGTCCTGGAACTGAGAAAATGCAATTCATGTACCAGTGTGACCCCTTTGACCAGTGTCTTATCAAAACAAACATGATTAATAGTTGTCTTATATAATATACTTGGGTCCCTACCTGGGCATTTGTTTCACGCTTATAATCCCAACATTAAGAGATAGAGTCAGGGAAATCTTTGCTGGTGTACTTAGTAAGACCTAGAATAAGAGAGCCAAAAGGGAATATTTGGGACTCTAATGTTGATGCATGTACACAATACATAACATGTATACATGCTATGTGTATTTTTAGTTTTTTTATTTGCTGGCCTCAAACCTGCAGCAGCCCTGCCTGTGTCTAGGTACTGGAATTACATCATAGCTCCTTGCCCCTCTATAGAAAGTGGAGTTTTTTTTATTTGTCTTACTATGTAGCCATGGAAATTGCTGCGTAGACTAGATGGCCCTTGAACTCAGAGTTCTGCTCGCCTCTGCCTCCCACATGCTGGGATTAAAGGCAAGTGCCACCATACCTTGTGCTTGCATTTATTTATTTATTTATCTATTTATTTATTGACAGAAATACTTTTGTTTTTAAGGTGTTATGAACTTCCTTATAGTGCCTTAGTTAGGTTTCCATCTCTGAGAGGAGACACCATGGCTAAGGCAACTCTTATAAAGGACAATACTTCATTGGGGCTGAATTACGGGTTCAGAGTTTCAGTCCATTATCATCAATGTGGGGAACCTGGGCAGTACTGGCACTGCTGAGAGTTCTATATCTTGTTCTAAAGGAAACCAGAAGACTGTCTTACAGGAAGCTAGGAGGAAGATCTCAAAGCTCACCCCAACAGTGACACACTTCCTCCAACAAGGCCACACCACCTAATAGTGCCACTCTCTGGGCCACACATATTCAAACATGTGAGTCGATGGGGGCTAAACCTCTTCAAACCACTACAAGTAGAATTCTTTTCATGAAACATGACTTAATGATTGCTAGACTAGAGGATTTGTCACCTTGTCTTTTACTATTCTCAGTAAAATCAAAACACTGAAATGTTTAGGTGCATGACTATACAATTCCCACACAAAAAATGTAAACTAACCTTATATGACATAATAAAGGGTTAAAAATATTTTCAAGATAAATTACTTAGAAATGAATTTTATAATACCAACACTCGGGAGGCAAAGGGAGGTGGACATCTCTAACCCACCCCCACCCCCCCACACACAGGGTTTCTCATCTAACCCTGGTTGTCCTGAAACTTGTTTTATAGACCAGACTGGCCTCACAGATCCACCTGCTTCTTTCCTCTTTTCTGCTGGGATAGAAGGTGTACTACTATCATCTGCTAAGAGAAAGAACTCTTTAGAAAAAAAACAAAAACAAGCTATGTATGAAGCATAAATTCCTACCAGTGGGAGGGGAAAAAGAGCCAAACAAGAGAAACAGAATTGTTAAAATGCAGCTTTACCGTGTAGAGATAGAGGCTCAGTGCTCAAGACTGTACTGCTATGGATACAAGTTTAGTTCCCAGCCTAGACACTGGGTGGCTCAGAACCACTCTTAATGTTAGCTCCAGGGGATTCAACAGTCTTCTGGTCTCCATAGACACCACACATAACATCAAGAAAGTAGTTTTATATTTCTCCTTGGCCAAATCTCCTGGGCCCTTTTTCTGGATAAATATTTTCAAGGATTAAAGTGACTACAAATGAGATAAAAGCCACCAAATATTTATGATCCTTAAGGCTTTGAACCATTTGGGATAATGTGGTAAGAGGAAAAGTTCACTATGTAATGCTATCCCTAAACCTAGTATTAATATGACTATGTATTCATTGAATCTTTCAGAAAATAGGACGGCTACCCATAAAAACAGAACAGGACTCATACTACTAGCTAAATTAATGTCATCTGGTTTGGCCAGATGCTCTGTCTGACAGAGCAAAGTCCCATCTGACCCCTCCCAAGAAAGCTGGGAAACTGGCCCTATAATCATCTGAGTAAAGGCTGATATGGGGATATAAGACTTTGTTATTATCATGATGAGTAGTGCAGCAGTAAGGGGGATTAACCCCACCAGAGTTATATATAAAGCTGGCTCTGGGCTATCATGTAGGTAAGTGATGGTACTTGGATTCTTGGGGAAAAGGATCACCTCCTGATGCTGCTTTTTAAAGTTGCATGGTAACGTTGTATCTTCCTCATACACACTTAAAATGATGTGGAAAGCCAAGTTCTCAGAGGCAAAGAGGAAAAGTTCTGTGGAAGACATATCTTAGAAGAAAGTATATTTATTCTGCTGGCTCTGAGTCTCACTGTAAAAGGGCTCATCAGCATCTTTCAAGATGTTCCAGAAATTTTCTGGACTAAGTGAAGCATTCTGGTCTGAGTTTTGTCCCCAGAAGATGCAATTCTGATTCATATGTCTTTACAATTGAGGGAAATGGTTGAATTTAAAGCAACATCTTGCCACCATCACGAGGTGCAAAAGTTAAACAATAAGTTCAACCAGAAACATTACTTTTAATGCTGTAGTAAAAGAATGAACTGTTGAGTCTTTTATGTCTGAGGACTTGGCTAGAGCTTTGTTGTACAAGAGGCGTCTTCAGAACTTTCTGTCGAGAACAGCCATTCTCAACCTGTCGGGTATGACTCCTTGTGGAGATGGTTGTAGAACCCTTTCATGGGGTTGAATATCAGATATTTATATTATAATAACTGTAAAATTACAGTTGTGAAGGAGCAATGAAAATAAATTTAGGACTGGGATCACCACAACATGAGGAAATGGTACTAAAGGGTGTAAGGAAGGTTGAGTACCAAGACGCCAGAATAGAGCCTGCCTTTCATTCCCAGCATGCTTTAGGTGGAGGTAGCATCAGAAATACAAGGTCAATTTCCATGGAAATTTGAGACCAGCCTGAGATACATGAAATCATTTCTGAAAAGGGTAGAAGTTTCTTCTAGAATTTGGATTCTATTAGTGGACATGTGAAGTAAAGATGATTATTAGAACTGTTAACAGGAAAATTTCTCTTCGTTTTGTTTTATGCTTTGAAGACATCTCCTATATTGCACACACTAGTCTGGAAATCCTATTATGAAATACAAACAGAGAGAGAGAGAGAGAGAGAGAGAGAGAGAGAGAGAGAGAGACAGACAGACAGACAGACAGACAGACAGACAGACAGAGACAGACAGAGACAGAGAGACAAAGACAGAGAGAATTTCATTCTAAGTTTCTGACACTTGAGGAAAGGTATATATTGTTTTTAGTTTAAAATAAATTGATTTTTTTCCTTAGGCTTCTGATTTCTTAAGAAAACTGGGACATCATTTAGCTAGAATTTCCTAAAACTGTCTTCCAAGTACTTGGGAGGTAAAAGTAGGGAGTCAGGTGTTTAAAAACAGCTTCTGTTAAAAGACAGTTTGAGGCATGATGTCTTTGTAAAGCTAAAAGGGAAAATCCCTTACCTTGGATATACTAGTACAATAATTGTTTAGTTAACAATGATTAATTAATGATAAAAACCTAATTGCATAAAACATGGCATATCTCATAATAGTATTAAAAGAGATGATTTTAGCTTCTCAACAAATGGGTAAATGGTTTGCTACTGATGGCTTAGATACATGACATCCAGCGGATGTTAAAAAAAAAAACCTGTAAGATACCATTCTAAGCCCTTAGGTAATTACGCAGTCCATCACTTGGCATCTATTGAACATCACGGAATTTTTACTCCCTATACTCTCTCTTTTCCATTTCTTTCCCTCTTCTCTTCTAACAGGAAAAAATCCAAAAGGAATGTCAGAAGAAAAGAACCACAAAAGCCATGCATTTTTAATAATAGTAACTGCAATTTATAGGAGGCTTGTATTAGAATATGCTGATATTGTGTTTCTACACTAGGTATGGACTAAACACATCCTTAACAATTTACTATTGAAAACTTAAATGACATTGTCCAACAAGGGTCCTAAATAATGTTAGTGTATGACATAAAACTGAATGACTCAAAAATACGGGCACTGCCAAAACACAAAAGAAAATAGTAAAGTTCTTTATTTAAGGCAGAACTTAAATTTATCTAGACAGAAATGGGAGATTTTGGTTCAGTGATAGCACATTGGGAACCCAGAAATATCAGTACATTAATCTACACAGAAAGAATTGTACACATGCATTTAGAAAAGACGTCTAAGACCTAGGTAAGTATGTTGAGGAAGAACTGGACTGAAATCCTAAATGAATCTCAGAATCCCACTGCAGGCTTTCCTCAGGACTACCCTTTCCCTTCATAACCATAGGCTGTTCCACAGCTCCACCAAAGGCCATACCAGTACCAAGAACCCCAGGTAATCCCCTGTTGGCAGACTGACAATATCTTTTTAGAGCCCAGCCAGCCTTAACTCAGTAAACTTCTACCTCCTAGTCACAATACTCCAGCCCACAATTCCACCAGGAGCCCCCTGCTTTACCAGAGACCAAACTGGTACCCAGAACCCCAGAATCCCAGAGGCCATGCTGACACCCAGAACCCCAGGAGAAACACCCTATTGAACCAGAGGACTAGTCTAACTCTCAAACCACATGCAGTTCAGGTCAGAAGATCAGAGAGGAAACTAAAAACTCAAGGGGGGAGGAACAGAACCAAAAGGCGCTCATTCAACAAAATCAATCTCAAAATTGACACCTAAACTTATAATTACACCAAATCAAGATGCCTAAATGTCAGGATGAAAATACAATGAACAGACAAGGCCATATGTTATCACCAGAGTTCAGCCATTTTACTATAGCAAGCCCTTAGCGTTCTGAAACAGTTGAAGCACAAGAAAATGGCCTTAAAACCAACTTTATGAGGATGATAGAAAAGGAAATGAGTAAATCCCTTAAAGAAATTCAGAAAAAGAATGAAGGGATAAATGAATTTGTTCAAGATATGAATATGGAAATAGAAGCAATAAACAAACTGAGAGAATCCGGAGATTGAAAATCTAGGTAAGTGAACAGTTAAGAGACAAGTATTACTGACAGACTACAGGGGATGGAAGAGAGAATCTCAGATGTAGAAGACACAATAGAAGAAATTGATAGATCAGTGAAAGAAAATGTTAAAGCTAAAAAATTTCTGACAGAAAACTTCCAGAAAATCTGGAGCCCAATTAAAAAGAAAGCCTAAGAATAAAAGGAACAAAACAAGGAGAATTCTAGCTCAAAAAACCAGAAAAATATTTTTAACATCATAGAAGAAAAATTGCCTAACCTAAAGAAGGACATGCCCATAAAGATAGAAGAAGCTAATGGAATACCAAATACATGAGACCAGAAAAAAGGCCCATAATAATCAAAACACTAAACATAGAATATAGAAAAAAATATATTCAAAACTGCAAGTGGAAAAGGCCAAGTCACATATAAAGGTGAATCTATTTGAATTACACCTTACTTCTCAACAGAGACTCTAAAAGCCAGATGGGCCTAGATGAATGTCTGTAGACTCTAAGAGACCTGAGATGCCAGCCCAGACTATCATACCCAACAACACTTTCAGTCATTATAGATGGAGACAATAAGATATGCCCTGATAAAGTCAAATTTAAAACAATAGCTATCCATTAACCTTGCCCTACAGAAAATACTATAAGGAAAATTCCACCAAACGGAGGTTAAACACACTTATGAAATCACAGGAAATAATCTCACACAAGCAAAATCAAAACTGCCCTCCCCCGCACACACACCACTACTACCAACATGACTACCACTACCACTACCACTGAAATGACAATAACTAACAATCATTGGTCATTGATGGTTCACAACATCCATAGACTCAATTCCTCAATAAAGGACACAGACCACGAGAATGGATACAAAACCAAGATCCATCCTTCTGCTTACATAGAAGAAATTTACCTTAACATCAAAGATAGACATTAGTTCAAAGTAAAGGATTGGAAATTTTTCTAAGCAAATGCAACAAAAAATTTGGTATAGCCATTATGATATCTAATAAGATAAACTTCTAATGAAAGTTAATCAAAAGAGATGGGGAAGGACAGTTCATACCCATTAAAGGGAAGATCTGTCAAGATGATGTTTTAATTCTTCATAGCTCAGCCCAAACACAAGGGAAACAGGTTTGTAAAGAAGGCACTATTAAAGCTTTAATCTCACATACATCTTCACACACTGATAATGTGGACATTTATCCACTCTCACCAACTGGTAGATCATCTAGTCAAACCTAAACAGAGAAATACTGGAGCTAACAGATATTGTAAACCAAAAATTCTAACAGATATCTTCAGAATATTTTACCCAAACCTAAAGGAATACACTTTCTTCTCAGCACCTCATAGAACATTCGCGAAAATTATCACACTCATGATTACAAAGCAAGTCTCAAAGGATACAAGAAAATTGAAATAACTACCTGCATCTTCCCACCACAGATTAAAGCTAGACTTCAACAACAAAAGTAAAAATAGAAAAGTTAAAAACAAAATGCTTGGAAACTAGATGACTCTCTACTGAATGACTGTTGTATCAAGGCTGAAATTTTTAAAAAATTAGAAATTGAAGACTTTCTAGAATTGAATGAAAATGAATGCGCAACATACTCAAACTGATAAGGCACAATGAAATCGGTGATAATAGAAAAGTCTGTGGCTACACAAAGGAATTGGAGAGATGTCATACTAGCAAATTAACAGCAAATCTAAAAGCTCTAGAACAAAAAGAATCACTCTCACCCAAAAGGAATAGATGGTAGGAAATAACAAACTGAGAGTTAAAATTAATTAAATAGAAATAATGAGAACAATACAAAGAATCAATGAAACAAAGAGTTGGTTATTTGAGATCATCAACATGATATGCAACCCTTATATAACTAACTAAAAATAGAGAAATGAAAAGGGAATATAACAGTAGACACAGAGGAATCCAAAGAATCATTAGGTCATACTACAAAAATCTGTACTCCACAAAACTGAAAAATCTAGAAGAAATGGAAAAATTTCCAGATAGATACCAGTTAACAAATTAAATCAAGATAAGATAAACAATTTAAATATACCTGTAACCCCTAAGGAAATAGAAGCAGCCATTAAAAGTCTCCTAATCAAAGCCCAGAGTCAGGTGGTTTTAGTGAAGAATTCTACCAGACTTTCAAAGAGAGAGCAAATGCAATTCTGTTGCGGCCCAGTGAGTCCTGCCACCACACACTTTCTTGAACTCAATTAAGTTGCCACAAGAAAGAACACATCACACAATACCCTCTGATCCAATTGATAAGATATAATTCGCCCATCTAGACAGCACAAAATCCTATATGCACCCACACCTGTATCTATGCATAAAGAAGAATCTTAATATCTGCTGCCATGTTCTCCCAGCTCCTTCTCCTTGCCCCAGCCCTGTCTCTCCTGCCTCTTCCTCCCTTCTAAAACTTCTGTTCTTGCCTCCCTTCCTTCTCATCCAATGACAGGCCTCATTTTATCTTGTCTGCCTTCACCTGCATAATGACATCAACCTACAGGTGCCAACCCTTGAGGTTGATCCAACTTGGGCCAGTCACTGGACGGACTTTCCTTCAGTCTCTGCTCCATGTTGTCCCTGAGTTTCTTTTAGATAGGAACAATTCTGGGTTAGAAATATTGACTGTGGATTGGTAATCCACTCTCCTCTTGGAGCCCTGCTTATCTACTGGACATGGTCTCTTCAGGTTCCTTCTCCCTGCTGTTAGTCATTTCAGCTAAGGTCACCCCCACTGAGTCTTACAAATCTCTCACACCCCAGGTCTCTAGGACTTTTCCACCTACTCCCCAACCCAAGAAGTTGTATATTTACATTCATTCTCCTGGCACCCTGTGCTTCTCTCCTATCTCCTCCATACCTGATCCTGGTCCCCTCTTCCCTCTTCCCTTTCTCACCCAGGCTCCTTCCTCATTCTGCTCTCCCATGATTATTATGTTTCCTCTTCTAAGTAGAATTAAAACATCCTCAAATGCACCTTCCCTCTTATTAAACTGCTTAAAGTTTGTGGGTTTTATCATGGGAATTCTGTACTTTTTGACTAATATCCACTTATGTAAGTAGACACCATGCATGTTCGTTTGGGTCTGGGTTACTTATCTCAGGATGATACTTTTTCCTTCCATTCATTTGCCTGCAAAACTCATGATACCCTCATTTTTAATAGCTGAATAGTATTCCTTTGTGTAAACGAACCACATTTTCTGTATTCATTCTTTGGTTGAAGGACATCTGGGTTACTTCCAGCTTCTGCTTCTTATGAACAATTCTGACTGTCATGAATATAATGGAACCCATGTCCTGGTTCAATGGAGGAGCATCTTTTGTGTATATTCCCAGCAGTGGTATAGATGGGTCTTAAGGTAAAATTATTTCCAGTTTTCTGAGGAAGTGCCAGATAGATTTCCACACTGGATGTACTAATTTGCAATGCTACCAGCAATGAAGACGTGTTCCTAGTTCTCCACATCCTCATCAGTGTGTCCTGTCACTTGAGTTTTTGATCTTAGCCATTCTGACTTGTGTAAAGTGGAATCTCAGGGTCATTTTGATTTGCATTTCCCTGAAGACTAAGGATGTTGAACATTTCTTTAAGTGCTTCTCTGCCATTTGAGATTCCTCTGTTGAGAATTCTCTGTTTAGCTCTGTACCCGATTTTTTAATTAGATTGTTTAGTTTCTTGGAGGTTAACTTCGTGAATTCTTTACATGTTTTGGATATTAGCCCTCTATCACATGTAGGGTTAGTGAAGATCTTTCTCTATTGTGTAGGTTGCCGTTTTGTCCGACTGACAGTATCCTTTGCCATACAGAAGTTTCCAGTTTCATGAGGTCTTATTTATCGATTGTTGATCTTAGAGCCTGTGCCATTAGAGTTCTGTTTAGGAAATTTCCCCCTGTGCTAATAAGTTTGGATCTCTTTCCCACTTTCTCTTCTATTAGGTTCAGTGTATCTGGTTTTATGTTGAGGTCCCTCATCCACTTAGGCTTGAGCTTTGTTCAGAGTGACAAATATGGATCTACTTTCATTCTTCTAAATGCAGACAGTGAGTTAAACCAGCATTATTTGTTGAAAATGCTTTTACCCCCCCCCCAACTACAGTGGCTTTACTATCAAAAATTAAGTGTCCCTAGGTGTGTGGGTTTAATTCTGGGTCTTTGACTCTATTCCATTGATCTATCCGCCATGGTATCTCTGTACCGATACCATGCAGTCTTTATCACTATTGCTCTGTAGTACAGTTAAGGTCAGGGATAGTGATAGTGATTCTCTCAGAAGTTCTTTTATTGTTGAGAATTGTTTTGGCTATCTGTTTTTTTTTTTCATATAATATTAGGAATTACCCTTTCTATGTTTGTGAAAAGTTGTGTTGGAGTTTGGAAGGAGATTGCATTGAATCTGTAGACTACTTTCGTAAGATGGCCATTTTCCCTATGTTTATCCTACCAATCCATGAGCATGGGAAAATTTTCCATCTTCTGAGGTCTCCTTGGATTACTTGAGCCTGTAATTTTTCTACGTTTGTTAAATTGTGGGGTCCTTACTCCATTATTTGGTTACCTCTTCTTGGTATTTATTAGAAGGCTTATAGAGACTCCTCAACCCAAAATAATAAATGCAAATAATGACTTCAGTTTATTTCACTGACCTCATCCTGTTTCTCATTTAATGACATATAAAATAACATTTCATGAAACATAACATGAAATATGAAATATAATTAATGTATAATAATCTGCTTGATATTTGAATAGGCTAAAGTTAAGGTAATATGTAATCCAAATGCTTTCATTTCAATGCTTGAAAGCCCTGGGCTACCTCCAAAAATTTTGACTGAAGAAGGGATGATAGATTATGACAATTGGTTTTCTTACATGCTCTTATGTAGTCCATGGTAACATATAATTCTCTAAATAGCCCAGGGTGGCTATGAACTCTAGATTCTGCTTATATGCTGTTAGGTCACCATAGTGTCAGTGATGATGGCAATGCCAGGAAACAGAAACTCAAAACTCTTAATGTCAGACTGAAAGCTGTAAGCCACAACTTTTAGTGTGTCTTGTGTCTAAAGAGCTCCCACATGAACCACCTGGCTGATTCACCCTAAGCAGCACAGCCGCCCCTGCCAAATATTTATATGAAGCCTAACAGGCATTTGCAAGTGCTGCTGTGTCCTACTGTCTGAGGCAGCCCTGCAGTTTGTAATGAATTGTTCTCCCCATGGAGTGGCTGTCTTCGATGGTTTCTTGTTGTATCTACTTACATGTGCCACCATAACTGTTCAAACATTTTCCCAGTGATTATACCTTTCTTTTCTGTACCTGATTAACAGATTTTTAAGTTATTTTATCTTTTGGACTTTTTATTCTAATTCTTTTTAAAACTTAAAAAAAATGACAGTTGCATTACCATAATTAAACAATAAAGTAAAGATTGGTTTCGTAACTATTCTGCTAATAAAGTTAAGTGAGTGAACTGTTTGTGTCTTGACGTTAACGCTTTACCTTTAATCTCTGTAAAGACCTCATAAGTCAAGAAAGACAATAATTAAATATTAATGTAGAAATATTCTAGACTTTTTGTCTTTTATTTTGAGATCGACTTATATACAACAGCCTAGACTATTCCAGAACTCATTACACACGTCCGGATGCTCCTGCTTTAGACTCGGAAGTGCTGCTGTTGCAGCCGGGAGCCACAACACTCGGCTTCCACAGTATCTAATTAACTAAAACCCGGTTACACACAACTAGAACTTCAACTTCTCCATGTTGATTTTACCTCCCCCCTTTTTTGAAAATGTCAATTTTAAAATGCATTTTAGGAAAATTCATGTAAAACACATTAAATATTTTACAATATAGACTTCATACCTGTACATTACTTCCCAATCCATGTGAAAATTGCATCACACTGTGATCATGCATAGTTTGTAAATACCTTAAAACTCAATTTATCCACTGTAAAGTGAATATAATACTTATTACTCCAAAGGGGTATGATAATTCAATTTAGGTGCAGTGATAATATAAGTAAAAGAGGGCCTTATATATATTTATGTTTTATAAATTCATTTCTTTCTGATAAAAATGAGTACTTCAGGTAAAAAAAAAAAAAAAAACTAGGTTTACCATCCTACCAATAAATCTTAATTGAATTTGTTATATTCCACTCAGATTGCTCATGTAACTAACAGCCATTCAATCCTTCATTCGTCTCAACCCGAAATGATCACTAATTCTGCTCACTGGTTTTCTATATTAACTTATTGCTTATTGTAATGTATGATTTGACATCACTATTTTTTACAGCTCAGTGTTTGGTATTGAAAAGAAATAGCTGCTCAATAAGAAAATGACCACTACGGCCTCCTAATGAAGTCTGGTTATGCCCATAGATAGGAGCATCTCTCAATTCCCATGATATTCACTGCTATTTAAAGTAAATGGTGATCACAGACATCCACAACTAGCCAAAGAACAGAGAATAAGTGACTGGAATTCCCAGACCTAAATAGAATACTTGCATCAGGACTGCTCCTCCCAAGGCTCAGGGATCATTGTGGAAGTGGGTGAGAAAGATGCAAAGAACCAGACGTGGTGGATAAGAACACAGAAGCAATATCTTCTAGACATAACAGGGCATGAACTCACCTGTTATGGCAGCATGCAAGCTCTTCACTTTATTAAGTTGTATAGAAATTCAGGTGATTTAGTTATTATTCTAACTCTATGCATATAATTATATATAATTGCCTTCAAAACTTTTATTGATAGTTACTGAAAATATAGTAATTGTTAAGTGAATACATAGCTGATACACACACACACACACACACACACATACACACACAAATGCACGCATGTACGCACGCACACACTGTTATAACCTCTAAAATGACAGACTGTTTACTGATCTCTGTCAAGAGGGTTTTTTGTAATATTCTTTAATATTAAAAATAGAAATGAAAGTTCCACACACCAAAAGTAACCAAATTAAAAATCTATTCATTTTAATGAACTCAACAGTGATCTGAAGTCATGGGTATTTCACACTTTCGCTATCAAAGTTGTCAGTACACGTTCATGTACTGACAAACCTCAAAATTCCATGACATAAGTAGAGCTAGAAAAACAATTAGCTTTATGTGCTCTTTCATAACTCATGGGTATTATTTGCTTAAAGTGTTTCCTCATCCCCTAATATTTAGCTTTTCTTATATTTCTGCACATTACCTTGAACCCATATGCATGTATACCTATTTACATGTATTATTGCCTAGATTCTTCATATAAGAGAAAACATTCATTTTTTTAAATTTATACTGTTCTGTGACCTCCCTTAATATTATATATTCTAGGCCATTAATTTCTCATGAATAATTTTTGTTTCTTTTGCTTTAGACCTTTATAGTGTATGTATGCACACTTGAATACTTGTGTGTGTTTTCATTGTTATTTCAGTTGGTGATGGGCAGCTGTGTTTATTCTAATTCCCTTCCATAGCAAATAAAGCATCAATAAGCATGGGCTGCAAAATCTCCTTTGTAGGTCTGGAGGCCTCTGGAGTGCTCAGGAGTAAAATAGCAAATTCTACATGGGAGAGGCGAATTCTTTATTCTTAGTTATGTTAAAATTAAATGAGCCAATCTCTTTTCTCTGAAACAGAGACCACAGGCTAAATTTAAAAAAAAATCCATGTTATGTTTGATTGCCTACTACAGTGGACTCAATTTAATGTAAATATGCAGAGAACAGAAGTAAAATTATTTCATTCAAGCATTAACCCAAAGAGCTACACTGGCTATATTCGTTTTAAATGAAGTAGAATATAATAATAGACATCTAAATGTACCTAGAGGAAGTTATATTTTGATGAGGTTTCTGAACAGAAAGAGACTACAAGGATTATAAACATACACACTGTTATAGTGGAAACCTAAAATACATGAAGCAAATTTGACATAACTGAAAGATGATATGCACAGCAATAAAATAATAGTTTAATCTTGAGCATCTTATTTACATGATATGACAGATGTAAGATCATTAAGAAAAAGGCAGGGCCTGAATAAACTATAAATGAAAGAATAATGGACACATAAGGTATACTAGTCTGTAGGAACAGAGTGCGTGTTTTAAATAACATAAATGAAACATTATCCAAGTAGACAGTCAGTATTTTAAACAAGTTTAATGTGTTTAAGGTGATGGAAATTATATAGACTGCTAGAGGATAATATATATTTCCCTATATAAATTAGAATGAATATTGGAAAATTAAAAAAATAGAAATTAAATGACTAATTTAAAAATGAACCATTGTAAGAAGGAACAAAGTAGAAATTACAAAATCTCTTAAATCAATTAATTAAAATACATCATGACAAAACATAGCGGTCTTTATAAAAGTACTAAGAGGAAGATGTAGAACCATGAAAATACACATTTTCCAAAATTCTCAATCATAAAGTGAAAATAATAATTATAAAAGTGCCAAGAAAATAAAGTAAAATAAAATAAAGTAAAAAGATTAGATCAGGAGGGGAAAAAAAGGAAGAAACGAAAAGCCACAGGTCAGCATAGTGACAAACTAGGGAAGAATAGCAGGACAGACATCATCAGACCTGAAAGTTTTTATTCTGAAAAAGTAAGAAAACTGAAAAACATTTTGGTAAAGTAAGACGGGAAAAGAGATGCAAATATTAACAGTAGATGAGTTCCTTCTGACTGTGTCTACGAAAGCTGCTGTAAGAACACTTGAGCAACAGTTAAGATGGGCTTAACTCTGTTCCTGCCACTGGATTCCCTTCCCCTAGGTGGCCTGCCTGCTTGGGCCTCAGTGGAATAAGATGCACTTAGTCCTGCTGGAACTTGATATATCGGGATGGAGAAATATGCAAAGGACGTTCCCCTTCTCCTCAGAGAACTGGAGGGAGTAATGGGGGCAAAGGGGTTGAGAGAAGGGCTAGGAGGAGAGGAGGGCAGGGCTGAAGACAGGAGACAAAGTCAATAAATGAATGAATAAATGAATGAATAAATAAATAAATAAATAAATAAATAAATAAAATTACTGTAAATATACCCAGAAGTAGGCAATACACATAGAAATATAATGATGAAAAGGAATGAATCAAAAATAAAAAGACTCAGTAAATAAAATTCCAGAATTACATAGCATCACTGGTAAGTTGTACCAAACATGTAAAGTAAATTAATATTATTTCCCTCAAATTCTTCTAAAGAAACTAGGAAGAAGGGAATGTCCCAATTCTACTAGATTGCATTAACTCTAACGGAGCTCAAAACAGAAAATCAAGAAAACACAGAACACAGAGCCCTTCGCAAATAAAGAGCACCATCTTTGCTTATTCAAAATGTGCACAGTGAAACTGATGAGGAACTGTCTCATTCTCTGTATTATTCTATCACACAAACAAACAAACAAACAACAGGTGTTGTAGCACCTGTCTAATTTCAGAACTGAGAAGCTGAGGCACTTTAAGGCTAATTATTTCTTGAAATGAGTGTCATATATCTCTCTCTGTCTCTGTCTTTGTCTCTGACTCCCTTTCTCTCTTTCTTTCTCTTTCCTCTCTCTCTCTCTCTCTCTCTCTCTCTCTCTCTCTCTCTCTCTCTCTCTCTCTCTCCCTGTGTGTGTGTCTATAAACCAATAAAATATTTTTCTAGCAAGTGATAGTAGGAAACTTCCTTTCTTCCTTATTTTTTTTTTTTTTTGTTTGTCAATGAGGCCTTAACTCCAGACTAGCTTGACATACAGGAGACATTATCTCAAACGAACAAATAAAACTTTATGAATAGTCAAAAGGAAATGAGGACAGCAAGAAACTATAACCCAATACACTCCTGGTTGGAACCTGGAATATTACATCACCTTTCAAACACTTTCATAGTTGCTCAAAAAACTGAATGTGTAATGGTCTTGTTGTTTACAAAGAGAGTTTCTTTGATGAGGTGTGAGAGTATACAAATCTGTAGGTGAAGATATATATTTAGCTTGCAGGTAGGAGTAATGCTGGTGTAATAACATGGTCGTGGTAGGTTCTCCAAGATCCATGACTTTATTAGTCCTGGGTAGCTAACTATGCTTCTAGTTCCAGGTATTCACTTCTGTTGAGTGGGATTTAAGTCCAATTAAAGAGCTGGTTCTTGCCAAAGTATTCATGCCACTATTGAAATGCTATGGTATCATTCTTGTCTTCCTTGTAGATGATAATCATTATAGCTAGGTAAGACTATTAGGTGCTTGTTGAGGCAAATATTATGGATAACCACAAATCCTTGCTAGCTGGCACCGTAGAGCCACATGGCGTAATTTCATTTCAGTCAGCAAGGTGTCTCACCCGTGAAGCTCCCAATCTCTATCCCATGCTGTCGCTAGCTACTGTCTGAGCCCAGCAGCAACCTTTCCATCCATCTAGTCTCCAAGGCAGGTCACTGCCATGCAAGTTTCATAAAGAGACTGCCTGTCTTGCAGTTCTCTTACTATGGACTCTGCTTGCTTTCCCTGCAACACATTAAATCAAGACTCTAGAAGTCCAAGCAGCCCCCGAGGCAGACTCTGCTCATATTTTCTGTAACCACCCTCTGTGGTCATTGTCACAACCCACACCAGCCCGACCAAATCAAAATTCCAGAAGCTTATAATTTAACAGTAAGATGTATCTAAGTAATTTATCTCAGTAAATTTATGTTCCACAGAACATCCGCACAATAAACTCAGAGCCAGTTGATGATAATATAAATCTCCCACCTAGATAAGATGGATTGACCTACAGAAATCCATCCTTTAAGAAATATTCATAACTACCTATGGTCATTTAAGGCCACAGAGATCTGTGTCGTTTTTCTCTACCTCCATCTTGGTTCTCCTCTTCTCTCTCTCTCTCTCTCTCTCTCTCTCTCTCTCTCTCTCTCTCTCTCTCTCCTTACTAAAACTCCATCCCAGTGTTAATTTTTACTGTCTAATCATGGGCTTTGCCACATCCTGTGCCAGCCCTCATCTGCGTAAAGACAGCAATCCACAGGTACTTCTCTCTCTTTAAACATTTTATAACATCTTCAAGTACTTTGAAATCTAAACCACAGAGAGATTTTCAAGTAAGATCTAGCTTGATTCCTCCAGGTCGTAAGTCCAAAGTGGATAGTGTCTTTAGCAATAGGGTCTTATCTTCCACCTCTGGGAGGCAACAAAGAAGAGTAGCAGCCAATATTGTTTTGACAATCTTTTAGATTCTGATTACCAAAAACTTCAAAGGGATTCTTATGGGTTTTGCTGTTGTTGTTACATAGCTTATAGTTCTTATGTGGAGAAAGGAAATTGTAAGCCTAAGTGGGATATTGGATACCTTTATTAAACTTTATTAAAATATGAATAGCACTACTCAAAATGCAGAGTATAAGTGATTGTGGCATAACCCAGTTGATACATCTACCACACAACTACTATACCTAATGCTCAGGAGAATGATAAACAAGTGAATGAAAAATTTCTAAGAACCAGAAGACCATGAAAATTGCTGTGAGATAGTGTCTTCTAGAAATGATAGGAATACTACATTCATGATACTTCCCGGCACGTAAAAAAGAAGTGGTAAAGTACAAACACCAATATGTATAACATTCAAAGGGGAAACCTCACTGGCTGCCATCCACACAGAAAGAACTATAGGTAAATATGTAATGCTGTGAGAGATGTAGTCTTCCCCAGAGAGATACATCTCTATTTGGATATCAGATAGAAAGTGGTCAGCCACAATGTCATATATACATGGAAGCAAAACAGAATGGACTGAGCGTATTGTAGTTATGTATTAGGTATGTTGGACTAGAAACACAGTTAAATACTTTAAGCAGGGGTTGATGGGCCATACTAGTAGGAGCATAGGAGAAAGTGGTAATGAGAGCAATGAAGATTATAATGGCCCAGATCAAGAAGGTTTAGTGGGAAAAAATATCAGTTAAGTGGCTTAAAGACTTTTCTTGTAGAATTTTGGCAACAAATATGGCAGCTTTTTGCACTTGTCCTAAAAAAAATCTGTGGGAAGCTAAATTAAAGAGTTTTGGAATAATGGTTTTGGCAGAGGAGATTTCAAACCAGCCTACTATTTATTGTGTCCTCTGGTATTAGTGTCCACTAATAACCATATGTTGAATAATAATGAAAAGGAGAAAGGAAAATTTTTAAAAAATGCACAGTTTGGGGAGAAAGGGAGCACCAGAGAATTTAATAGTGCTAAGTCCAGTTTTTAAGGCGATCAAATATTTAATGAAAAGCCCGCTGCCAAATGGAATAAAGAGAGTGGTGAACTCAGGGCAAGACTCTACCCAGCTAAGCTTCCAACTCATAAAAGGGAATTAAAAAAAAGGAAACCATAGAAAACAGAGGGTTGATAAAGTGTAATTGAAACAAAAGGTGCCTTGTTCCAGCCTCATAATGCAGAAGAACTTGGAAGCTTTGGCCACTTGGTCCTGGCTTTACAGTTAAGGGTCCAAAACAGAGGTTGTAGAATCTCCCTCAGAGGCCATCCAGCCCTGTGTTAGGTAGGGGTGCATGGAGGCCCAGAGAGGACCATGTATTGAGCTGTGAAAGTAAAGCCTGGATTTGGGTGAAGACCCTAAGATGTTGGAGATACCATAGTCATAAAATACCTGTCAAAGAGAGCTGGTAGCAGGGTATGGAATTAGCCCAAAAGAGGTAAATGTGTGCAGTCAACAAAGCTGAGAGGGATTTGAATATCTGAAGAGCAATTTGACATCCGACATGGAGATGCAGAGTTTGGAGTTTGCCCAGTTGTCTTTTGGTATTTTTTCCCCAGTATTTCATTATGCTTCTTTTCCGCCCTTTCGAAGTGATAATGTACAATCTGTGGCATTGTATGTTGGAAATATGTGATCTGCTTTTTGATTTTGATTTTAGAGGAGGTTAAGAGATTGCCATGAGTCTTAGTAGAGATTTTGGACTTTGAGCTTTTAAACAGTGCTGAGACTGTGATAGACTATGAGGACTTGAAGTTGTATGAAACACATTTTTTATTATGAAAAATCTACAAGTCTATGGAGGCCAGGGAGAAGAATTTGGTTGTTTAGATGAGAATGACTCCTATAGGCTCATAGATTTGAATGCTTGGTCAATAGGGAATGATGATACTTGAGAGGGATTAGAAGATATGGTCTTGTTGGAGTAGGTGTGGTCCTATTGCTGGAAGTGTGTCACAAGAACAGGCATTGGGATTTCAAAAACTCAAGCCAGTTATAGTGCATCTCATTTCCTGATGCTTTTGGATCCCAATGTAGAACTCCAAGAAACAATGTCTCTCTTCCATGAGGATAATGGACAAAAACCTCTGAAACTGTAAGCAAACCCAATTATATATATTCTAAGAGTTGCTTTGGCCATAGTGTCTCTTCACAGCAGTAGAACACTAAGATAGGCATATATATATATATATATATATATATATATATATATATATGTGTGTGTGTGTGTGTGTATATAAATAAATCTGTACATAAATAAATCTGTACATAAATAAATCTGTACATAAATAAATCAGTACATAAATAATATGTAACACTGTCAAAGAAACAGAGACCATAATTTTAAGTAGGAGCAAACGAGGTATACAAGGGAAGAATTGAAATGAGCAAAGGGAAGGTGTGAATGTAATTATGGGTTAACCAAAAAAATATTTTAAAATCATATTTTAGAAATGCAGCCTTCTACAGACTCTATACTCAGAATAGTATTCTCAAAGTATTTAAATGTTTTTTAACTTTTAATTATTTATATGTATGTATGACCATGCACGCAAGTGTCCTCAGAGGCCAGAAAAAAAGTTTTAGCTCCTCTGCAGCAGGAGTTACAAATGCTTACATGCAGGCTGGCTTACACAAGCAGGAATCACCCTATAGGCTCAGGTCATCCATAAGAACAGCAAGCACTTTTAACTGCTGAGCCATCTCTCCACTCCCTGCTCAAAGGAGATAAAAGCAGAGACTTGCACAGATCTTCTTGTGCTAATATTCAATAGATTAGCACAAGACCCAATCATTAAGAGGATGAAACAGTGGAAGTTTACAACAACAGATGACAGAAATAAGCAGATTACTGTTCACACATACAAAAAGGAATAAAATTCTGACACATGTTACATGAAGAAGTAAATTGAAAATATGCTCAGTGGAATAGGCCAGATCTGCAAAGATCAGTGCTGTATGATTTCAGTTACATGAAGTAATTGCATAAGCCAACTCTAGGACATAGTAAAAGTTACTATGATAATGACAGTTATTTCCTAATAGTTAAAAGGCTTACTTTTCAGGTAATGAAAAGATTTAGGAAAGAAAGCTGATAGATGCACTGCCTTTTGAATCAAAAGAATGGCCAATGAAGTGTGCAACTAAAAACATCTAAATTGACAAATTCTATGTTTTACAATTATGTATTTATATATTTTGCCACAGTCTTTAAAAGTTAATTGTTGAATTTACCCAATCCAATTAAATTATATACTTAAATCAGGGAGGTAATATATTATATGAATTGATTTCAATAAATTTTTTAAAATGAGGGAATTATATGAATAGGCTCTTAACTCAAGAGGAAAAGTGAATGGCAATATGCACATGAAAAGACACTCACTATTATTAGTCATCAGGGAAATGCAAATCAAAATTACAGAAGGATTTCTTCTCTCCCCCACTAGGATAGCTGTAGTAAAAAGGACAGATGTTAACAATTGGATAGGATTGAAGAATTGGAACTACCAGACATTACCAGTGGGGCCATACAGTGACTTACATTATGGATAATGATTTGGCAATTCTTCAAAACATTGAACACAGCACCTCCAGATGACCAAAAACTATGATAGAGAAATGAAGACATATCTGCACATAATAAATTCCACATGACTGCTAACCACAGCATTACTACTACCATCCATGAAGTGGAAACAACACATTTCTGTGCATCATCTAATGTACAACTAAAACAAAAGTGCTTCCATTTGATATATTATCAAATGATGATGAAGCTTGAGGTAGTGTCATAATGTAAATCATGGAAACATGCTAAATCAAGACAGTTATTAAAAATCATACATCATATTGTTTCCATTATAGAAAATACCCAAAATGAAGCATAGGGAAAGAAACGTGGGGGTTGGCAGGATAGCATGGCTGTGTTAGAGGAACCTTGGCACCATTATTTTCACTTCTGGGGGGAAAAAACAAAAGAGAAAGCAAAAGCAAACAACAACAACAACAACAAAAACTGAAAGGCATGCACTTGTGGAAGGAAGTAGGAAGTAGATTTATTCAAAGCCATCCTTGAAGAAGGCACATGAAACACTGTTTCAGGAGGGTTCTGATTACAAGAAGCTGTTACAATAAAATAATGGGTGGGATATGATGTAGGGTCTTTCATATCCATCCTTTATATTAACTCTTCTCTGGGGATATGATGTAATTATTTCCTCCAAACCAAAGGGTTTGCTTATGGAAGGAGAAGGAAGGATCACCAGGCTTCGCTCCAAAGTTATAGAATTATTTAAGCACTGAGTGAGGGGATCCTTCAGTGCACCTATCAGTAAGTTGAGGTTTAGGTATGTAACTTTATTGATCACTCATGCTGGCATGGGCCTTTCACTGACAAGGCTGCCTTTTAGTCACTTATAAAACAAAACAGCAAAAACTGAAGCAAATAAACTCATTATTTGTTTCACCAAGCCAGATACCACTTTTCTGTCTGTTATTGGTGCCTTCTCTGGAGTAAATAGACACTATTTCATGTCTCTCAGAAAAGTCCCACCAATGGATACCTTACAGTGGGCTTTGAATGGCCAAGAAAAGTTTCTAGTTCAGTAAAAAGAAGTATGGTATAGCAGAAGATGGTTTTAAATGAAGCCCAGTTAAGAGGGGAAGGACTATTAATAAGGAAGTACTAGTAAGAGAGAAGCTTCCATTAGAAATTACAGAGATGTTCTCTGTGACATACTGTGAGCTGTGAAAATTTCACAGCTCTCTGTGTTGCACTAAATGTGACTGAATTATTCATTGTAAATGGAAGATTTTTACATCAGTCATGTATATCTCTGAAGCAGTTGATGGCAGCATACTCAAACACAATAAAGGTAATATATACAGTAATTCAATAGCCAATGTCAAATTAAATGGAGTAAAACTTAAATCAATTCAAGTAAAATTAGGGACACGACAAAGTTGCTACTTTTTCACTATCTATTCAACAGAGTACTTGAAGTTCTAGCCAGAACAGTAAGACAATTTTTAAAGGAGATCAAGAGGGTACAATTGGAAAGGAAAATAGTCAAAGTATCCCTATTTTCCAATGATATGACAGTATACATAAATGACAACAAAACTCTACCAAGGAACTCCTACAGATGATAAAGACCTTCAGAAAAGTGACTGGATACAAAATCAACTCAAAGAAGTCAGAGGCATCCTTTACACAAACAATGAATTGGCTGAGAAAGAAAGTGGGAGATAACACTCTTCACAATAGCCATGAATAATATAAAACATCTTGGTATAACTTTATCCAAGCAAATGAAAGACCTGAATGACAAGAACTTCAGGGCTTTGAAGAAAGAAATTGAAGAAGATATCTGAAGATGGAAAGATCCCCCATGCTCATGGATTGACAGGATTAACATAGTGAAAATGGCCTTCTTAACAAAAGCAATCTACAGATTCAATGCAATTCCCATTAAAATCCCAACACAGTTTTTACAGACATTGCAAGAGCAATTCTCAATTTCACATGGGAAAACAAAAAAAAAAAATCCAAGATATCTAAAACAATCCTGTACAATAAAAGAAGCTGTTTTGCTATCGCCACTGTTACATACCAATAGAAATACAAACTTCATTAGTATAGAAATAGGCAGGGTGACCAATAGAATTAAATTAAAGACTCAGAAATAAACACACAAACCTATGGACACTTGATTTTTGACAAAAAAGCCAAAATCACACAACAGAAAAGGGAAAACACTCAATAAATGATTGTGGTTGTCTCCATGCAAAAGAATGTAAGTAGATCCATATCTATCAACCTGCACAAAACTCCAGTCCAAGTGGATTAAACAACTCAACATACAACTAGATACTTTAAATATAATAGAACAGAAAGTGGAAAACAGCCTTTAGCTCATTAATGTAGGAGACAACTTCCTGAAATAATACCAATGGTCCAGGCACAAAAACCATCAACTAATAAATGTAACTTCATGAAACTGCAAAGTTTGTGTAAGGCAATGGACACTGTCAATAGGACAAAACAGCAGCCTACAGATTAAGACAAAATTTTCATCAACCCAAATCTGACAGAGGGCCAATATCCAAAATATATAAAGAACTCAAGAAGTTTGACACCAACAACTAAAATACAACAATTTTTAAAAATGGAATGAAATGCTAAACAGAGGAATCTTAACAGAAATCTCGAAACACATAAAGGAATGTTCAACATCCTTGTTCATTGGGAAAATGCAAATCAAAATGTTTGGGAGATTTCAACTCGCACTCATCAAAATGGCTAAGATCAAAACCTCAAGGAATAGCACATTCTGTTGAGGATGTGGAGAAAGGTGAACACTCCTCCATTGGTAGTGGAGGACAAACTTGTATAACCACTGTGAAAATCACTTTGGTATTTCTCAGAAAACTGGGGACAGTTCTACCTCAAGACCCAGCTATGCCATTAATAAAAAGAACATCATGAATTTTGTAGGCAAATGGATGGAACTAGAAAATATCGTCCTGAGTGAGGTATACCAGACTCAAAATGACATGTGTGGTATATACTGACTTATAAATGGATATTAGCCATAAAGTATAGGATAAGCACACTATAATCCAGGAACCCAAAAGAGCTAAATAACAAGGAGGGACCATGGAAGGCTAGTTGAATCTTTCTCAGAAGGGGAATAAAAATACATATGAGGTAGATGGAGGGAGGGAACTTGGTGGGACAGGGGATGTGGGAGAAGAGCAGGGTGGGGAGGATTTGGTGTACAGAAAATGGGAGAGAGAATGAAAATCAATGGTGTACAGAGGGTGGGGCTGGAGGTCATTCTCTAAGATGTGCTAGAGACCTGAGATGAGGGAGACCCTATGGTGTCTATGGGTGCAACTCTAGACTCCTGCAATTGAGGGATATGGATCCTGAAGTGGCCACTTCATGTAGCAATAAGACACCTGCTCCCAGTCCTTCAACCCAAAATATGTCCTGCCTACAGTATGCACAGGGACCAAGATAGAGCAGAGACTGAGGGAATGGACAACCAACGACTCGCCCAAATTAAGACCAATCTCATGAGCAAAACCAATTCCTGATACTATTAGTTATACTCTGCTATGTATGCTTGTAGACAGGAGCCTTGCATAATTGCCTCTGAGAGGTTCCACTCAGAGACCAGTGGAAAGAAATGCAGAGATCTACTACCAAAGATTAGATTGAGCTTGAGGAGTCTTACAGAAAAGTTGGAGGAAGCATTTAGGAATACAAAGAGGACAGAGACTCTACAGGAAGAGCAACACTTTCAACTACCCTGAACCCTTGGTGGATCCCAGAGAGTGAACCACCAACCAAAGAGCAAGCATGGGCTGGACATAGGCCCCTCACCTGGAAAATATGTAATAGATGTGCAGCTTGGTCTTTATTTATGCTTCCCACCAACTAGAGCATAGGCTGTCCCTGAATCTGTAACCTGCCTGTGGAACCTGTTCCCCTAACTGGGCTGCCTTGTCTAGTCTCAGTGGGAAAGGATGAGCCTAATGCTGCAAGCAGGGATTCGGGCGGGAGGAGGGCTTTTGGAAGAGAAGAGGAGAGCATAGAGAGAGAATCTGCATAAGGGGGTACTGGAAGGACAAGAGGGACTGATATTTGTATCTAAGGTAAATTAATTACTAAAAAGTGATTGGAAGCCAGTTACAAACTGTGACATTTAAAGATCAAAAACAATAACATTCATTAACATCAACATTGTGGAAAATTAAGCCACTGAAAGCTTAATTTTCAAGAAGTTCTTTTTACTCAGTAAAGAGTTTACCTTCAACCCTCAATTTGACCCAGATGTCTGATTTATTACCTATATTTAGGCAGTAGAAAAGAATAATTTATATCATTTTAAAGCTTCTTTAATTTAAATATATTCATTTAAATAAGATCATATGTAGTAGGCTTACTTCATAGCCTAGAATGACACCGAACTCTTGATCTTCCTGGGCAAGAACTGGAATTACAAGGCTACAAAGTTCGGTTTTTAAAACTCTGCACATATTTTCCCTTTTCTGCGTGTGCGTTTTCTTTGTTTGCCCCCTAATTTTACAGTGTGGTTCTTTTAGTCCCTGGGGTAGAGTCTAATTCATGCAAAGTAATTTCATAGCTTCTTTCCCTGCCTTTTTTCTGAGACTGAGACTGAAGGTGAATGTGTCCTCAGGTTGCCATGCTAATTATCCCAACACTCTCGGGGTGTTAGCATCCTGTTGGGTGTGAATGGGAACATCAACACATGTTTCAGAATGTAAAAGGGTACAAATGATTAAGATCTTACTAGTCTCTTTGAAAGACTCTTTGGAACTGATCATTCATGCACTTCAGTCCTGGAACAATATGGGCAAGTCCAAAGAAAATTAGAAGCTACCCCCAGTTATTTTCTTTATAGTTTCACAACAATTAGGTAAGAGAAACAACTTAAAAATTCATCTTAGATAAAAAAAAATTTAGAGGCTTTGATGGTAAAATACTTAGTCTGACAAGATAACCATCCAAAGCTAATTTTAAAATAGCCAGAGTCAACGGGTCTCTGCTGCTACCCATTTCCAAGATGAATTTTATTTACAAAGCTGAGATCATCTCTTGATTTGAAGCCTTGGCCATTTATCGCCCATGGACGTATTTCTATGAGAGATTATGGATAAAAAGAATCTATCACTGAGGACAATTTTAGACTTAAGGCTTCATTCAAAACGGAAAGGAAAAGAAACCTTCCCACTTCTCAGCCTGCCAGGTTTTGAGGTTTTGAATTGGCTACAATGAAAAGCTGGACTTGCTGGAAAAGTGATTTATTTATTTGTAGAACTAAAAAGGAAAAAAAAAGTTTGAAAACCGTCAAACAAACACCCATTTTAAGAAATTACTAAAGAAACATTGCTGCCTTCAGGAATAAAATGTTAAATATTTAAAATATTCTATAACACACACACACACACACACACACACACACTCTTCTTTGTTGGAATATGTGCTTACTGGGTACATTTTATGGTATGTGAAAGGGCATTTTATTTCTTTGTTTAAGAATTTGAACTAGAAGGTTAGATAAAGGCCATTGGGGTCATTATTACCTTATCAAGCCCTGTACACTGTAGAGGTCTATAAATTTACCTGCTTTGCACTGCTACTTCTAAAGAACTCCTAAAACCATAAGCCGTTTGTTTTATTTTTAAAAACGACCTCTCAGAAGTTAGCCTTGAGAGAGTAGCTGAGGCTACCACCAAAGGAACGGAATTTGAGTTTGATAGATTGGTATTCAACTAACACTTTTAAGACCTCGAAGTGTGAAGTTATAAATCTACTTTGTTCATAACAGTTCTCAGTCACAGGGTAATTATAATAATAAAACAGACGAGCCTCTGAGGAAACCAAGCCTTTTCTTATTAAAAACTTGAAAAGGAATAGTGTCTCCAAAAATCAGGATGGATTTCAAAGTATGAGCTGAGTCAACTTCTCAGAAGAAATTAGATGATATTAGCAAATTTTTAGATTCAGAACTCTGAGTCCTATCAGCCTTATGTCTGAGCAGTATCACATGAATCTGTAAGGAGCTTGTGTTCGGCCATGCAGACATGTTGTAAGCTTCTATGTAGGTGCTGGGATTTTAACATGCGTCCTCTGGAAGAGCAGCTAGAGCTCCTATCTGTTTTCTACCTTTACAGCCCATGTTTGCCATTTCTAAAACAAGTTTTTACTATATGGTTTCTATTTTTTTCCCAGTTAGTGAAGAATAGTTATATTAACCTTTCCAAAATCCAGGGATGGGAGCACTGATTTAGAATTTATGTCAGTTTATGAATTATAAATACTCATTTGGGGTTTGGGGTTTTCACACTGAGATTTGTACCCTCTGTTGTACCTCAGCTCACTTTCTGCTATTTTACCAAATACCCACATAAGTACATCTGTGTGGATGGAGGATTATTTGATTCATCATTTCAAGGTTGCATTAAATGGTATCTTGGTTTCATTTGGTTTGAGACTCGGGTAGAGTAAAACAGGAAGCTTTATCTGGTACAGGCCACTGGGAAAAAAGCAAGAGAAAACATCCAGGAACCACTGTCCTCTTGAATGAAAGGCCCTAGGAAACCTAACTCCCTACTATTAGATCCCACATATTAAGAGATCACATTTTTAATAAAATACCTGGACTGGGTACCAAGCTTTAAAAAGAAAAAAAAAAGCAGGCCATATGTCACAGGTGTTTTAAATCCAAACAGCAGCAACTTGTGGCATCACTCCTCCTACACTGAATGTCAAATTGATATTTGCTCTATTTCTATAATATAATCCTAATTCACAATTTGCTTATGACTATATAATAAATAGTTCTAGTTCTGTTAAGCTATTTGAACCCCAACATTCCTGCATATAGAAGTCAACTTGAATCATTTCAAGACTTTGGAGTAGAAATGGGTTGAAAAGTTACAGGAAACAAATAATTAAGTCATAAAGTTGTGTCTATAAATACAGAATTCTGATAGCAAGGCATTCTACAGGAAATATGACTTTTATCCCCCAAATGAATTATTTTTAATATGAGTATAATGAGTGAATTAATGCAGTAACTGTATTTCTTTACCTTATGCTAGTTCCAATAATCACACAGAGAAACCAAGATTTATTTCTAGCTACATCTCGATAGTTGAGCAGCTAAATGGTCTACATTAACTTCTAAATTAATCTGGCTATCTCCCAGCCCTGACCCCAATATATTCGCTTCCTATTATTGATCTCTTTGGGCTTCAGGTAGGTTTCCATGATCTCTCTCCAGGCCCCTTTCTCATGGTTCTAATTCCTCCATCCCTGGAAGATCTGAAACTCCCTTTGTTTTTCTCCTCCCCATGACTGGTGGAAGCATCTGCCTTATTCTCTCTTCTGCCCAGCCATTGGATAATCAGCATTTACTGACAAGGCAAAGATTAAATGGTAAAAATTGTTTACACAAACTTAAGACAGGAGATTCTTGATGTAAGCATTGTAATGCCATGTCTGGTTTCAAAAAAGAAATGAGGACAGAGAAATTTGAATAACACAAGGGTAAAGTTTACACTGTGTATAAAATCATTATGACTACAGTTGTCACCTGTAAATATAATAGAACAATAATGAATACAGAAATTTACATATTAACATAACATTGCACACAATACAATATGTAAATTTACTTGTACCCTAAAAGATTTATTATGAAATGAGGACTATTGAATTATTATGTTCTGGTCTTGTAATGAAATTGAAATTGTATTAAATGCATGCCCCTTATTTTGAGGAAACTATTTTTTTAAGTGTCTCTTCTTTGATTTCCCGGTGGATCTCTAAGCTTTATTTCATAATTACCTGTTGTACATGTGCAAGTGTGAAGATGGTTTTGATGAGGTTAGCAAAGAGGGGAGGAGGAGCAAGGGAATAAATGGGAGTGAATGGCTAATCATAGTGATAGATTGGTCTAAAATGGATGAGTTAGTGGGATTTACTTTAAAATGTTCTACACTGTCATGTGATGAAAATGTCTAGATTAGTGAGTTTCAATATAAATGAAGTGGTACTGCTATTCATTGGGACAGTCTTCCACAAGTTAGTCAGTGGTACACCCAACTTTTAGTGATGGTGACCTACTTGATTTGAATCCAAGCAGTAAACTTTTCCTGGTGACTATAGGTCTTTGTTTAATTTATATATAGTTAAAGGAGTGTGAGATTGATTTAAATTCCTCACCTAGCAAACATTTTTTTTCTACATCAACATTATGTTTTGTGTATATTTTAAGTGCTGCAAATTTTATGAGAACATTTCCTTTACCTTTGATTTCCTCCCATACAAGAGAAAGCAGTTTGCCCCATATAAGTTAACGACCTCATGCTGCCTACTGAAATCTGAAGTCTTTCAGAGCAAGTTTCTGCTGTACATTAAAATGGACTTTTCTGAATCAAACCTAAATAATTCACTAATGTTGACTTCATTGAGTTATTTTTGTCTTCATTGAGTACTTTCTGAGAACAAAGGTAGAATGCTTTTCAACCGTAATGAACTGGACTTTTCTGCTCATAAATTGAAAGACAAATACATCAAATCTTTTGTTCTTTAATATTTTTCTTCTGGGTATGAGCATTGACAAAACCCCTCAGTTTATAAAACACTGTTTAACTTTAATAGGTTAGTTTGATTTTTAATCTTTAAAATCTTTAATCTTTAAAACCTGTTTGTTTTCTAATGAGAGGAGTAAGAAATGGTTTGAATTTACATAGGGTTAAGGGTGGGGAGGATCTGGGATGAATTGTAGGGAATGTGGTCAGAATATATTGTATGAAAAAATATCTATTTCTATACTATTGAAATTATAGCAACACTTGAGTAAAAGGATACAGTATCATTGTTGTAACAATGCATACATTATCATTTAATTTACCTTTTGCTTAATTTTTGTACACCTTTACAGTGTATTGGATAATTATTATCACTAGCTACTGAGAGGAGAGAAATTTTTCCTAAAGCTTTTATGTCCAGTGTAAGATCACCATGGTGCTAAGTGGCATGAACAGAGCTGTCTTAATCTTCATTGGCATTTTGGTAGCACAGAGCTAGAATAAAGTATGGCAAGAATTAAAAAAAAAATAACAGGTCTGAGGTCCTTTTATAGTGAATATACTTTTGTGATAATAGTATTAATCCAAACACATGGACAGGATTTTCATGCAATTTAGCATATTCTAAACCTCACATCCCTTTGGTTATATCAATCTTTTGTTACCTGTATCAAGTTTACTTATACCAGTTATCTCCATAAAAAGGTTATTCACAGGCTCATTAAACATTTTGTTTCTATATTATCAGTCATGATTTTTGTCCTGAATTATCACTTGGAATCCCTCCTGTCCTTAAAAGATATAGAAAAACAGCATAAGTGATTGAGAACCAACTATGTTACAAACCAGAGAAATAGACAATGCTGGGCACTACCAAGGAAACAATGAACCTAGAAAACATCAAGTAATATAAAATGAAATGCAAGATACGGCATTCTCACTCTCTGTCTCCTGCAACATCTAGGCTCAAACACTGATAACAACAACAGCTTGTGCTCTGCAATGGACACTTGTTTTGTCCTGACTTTCAGAGGTTTAGTAGTTGAGACCTTACTAACAGATGAATCTATATATCAATTCTAACCCATCTTTAGGGAGCTTAAAGAATGAACTTCTGTTTCTTTAACTTAAAACTTAACACAGGCCTGGTAAACAGTGGATATTATTCAAAAGCATTGCAAGGCACTACACAAATGGCTCTTAGGACAGTAGATTACAGTTGAAAAGAAAATGCCCTGCCTAGATCCAGAGAAGAAAGTCTGATGGGTTTAATGTAGAATTCTATCAGACCTTCATAAAAGAACTCATACCAATACTGTCCAAACTATTCCACAGAACAAAAGCAGAAGAAGCACTACTCGATTCCTTCTATGAAGCCACAATTATGCATATACCTAAACCACAGAAAGGCCCAACAAAGAAAGAGAACTTTAGACCAATTTCCATTATGAATGTCTATGCAAAAATACTCAATAAGATTCTTGAAAACTGAATCCAAGAACACATCAAAATGATCGTCCATCATGACCAAGTAGGTTTCATCCCAGGGATGCAGGGATGGTTCAACATATGGAAATACATCAACATAATCCACTATGTAAACAAACTCAAAGAAAAAAACTACATGGTCATCTCACTAGAAGCTGAGAAAACATTTAACAAAATTCAACACTTCTTCGTGTTAAAAGTCTTGGAAAAATCAGGAATTCAAAGGCCCATACCTAAACATAGTAAAAGCAATATACAGCAAACCAGTAGCCAACATTAAACTAAATGGAGAGAAATTTTGAAGCAATCCCACTAAAATCAGGGAATACACAAGGCTGACCACTCTCTCCCTACTTATTCAATATAGTACTCGAAGTCCTAGTAAGAGCAATCAGACAACTAAGGGTCAAAGGGATACAAATTGGAAAGGAAGAAGTCAAAATATCATTATTTGCAGATGACATGATAGTATACTTAAGTGACAACAAAAGTTTCACCAGAGAAGTACTAACTCTGATAAATAACTTCAGCAAAATGCTAGGTATAAAAATTAACTCAAACAAATAAGTAGCCTTCCTCTACTCAAAGGATAAACCAGATGAGAAAGAAATTAGAGAAATGTCACCCTACACAATAGTCAAAAATAGCAAGATATCTCATTGTGACTCTAACCAACTAATTGAAAGATCTGTATGATAAGAACTTGAAGCCTCTGAAGAAAGAAATTGAAGATCTCAGAAGATGGAAAGACCTCCCATGCTCATGGATTGGCAGGATTAATATACTGAAAATGGCCATTTTTGCCAAAAGCAACTTACAGATTCAATGCAATCCCCATAAAAATTCTAACTCACGGGGTTGGGGATTTAGCTCAGTGGTAGAGCGCTTGCCTAGGAAGCGCAAGGCCCTGGGTTCGGTCCCCAGCTCCGAAAAAAAAAAAAAATTCTAACTCACTTCTTCATAGAATTAGAAAGAGAAATTGGCAAATTCATTTGGAATAAAAAAACCCCACAGGATAGCAAAAAACTATCCTCAACAATAAAAGAACTTCTAGGGGAATCACCCTCCCTTAACTTCAACCAGTATTACAGAGCAATAGTGATAAAAACTATATGATATTGGTACAGAGACAGGCACATAGATCAATGGAATAAAACTGAAGACCAAGAAATAATCACAAACTATGGTCACTTGATCTCTGACAAAGGAGCTAAAACCATCCAGTGGAAAAGAGATAGCATTTTCAACGAACAGTGCTGGTTCAACTGGAGGTCAGCATGTAGAAAAATGCAAATCAAACCATGCTTATTGCCTTGAACAAATCTTAAATCCAAGTGGATCAAGGACATCCACATCAAACAAGATACACTAAAACTAATAGAAGAAAAAGTGGGAAGATTCTCGAACACATAGGCACTGGGAAAATTTCCTGAACAAAAGACCAATGACTTATGCTCTAAGATCAAGAATCGACAAATGGGAACTTATAAAACTGCAAAGCTTCTGTAAGGCTAAGAACTGTTATTAGGACTAAACAGCAACCAACAGATGAGGAAAGTATTTTACCAATCCTACATCCAATAGAGGGCTAGTTTCCAATATATACAAAGAATTCAAGAAGATAGACTCCAGAGAGCCAAATAAGTCTATTAAAAATGGGGTACAGACCTAAACAAAGAATTCTCACCTGAGGAATATCGAATGGCTGAGAAGTACACAAAGAAATGTTCAACATCCTTAGTCATCATGGAAATGCAAATCAAAACAACCCTGAGATTCCACCTCATATCAGTCAGAGTTGCTAAGATCAAAAACTCAGGTAACAACAGGTGCTGGCAAGGGTATGGAGAAAGAGGAACACTCCTCCATTATTGGTGAGATTGCAAGGTGGTACAACCACTCTGGAAAACAGTCTGGGGTTTCCTCAGAAAATTGGACAGTACACTATCTGAGGACCCAGGTATACCATTCCTGGGCATATACCCAAATGATGCTACAACATACAACAAAGACACATGCTCCACAATGCTCATAGAAGACTTATTTATAGTACTCAGTAGCTGGAAAGAACCCAGATGCCCTTCAATAGAGGAATGGATACAGAAATTGTGGTAAATCTACACAATGGAGTATTAGTCAGCTAGTAAAAACAATGACTTCCTGAAATTCATAGGCAAATGAATGGAACTAGAAAATATCCTGAGTTAGGCAACCCAATCACACACACACACACACACACACACACACACACACACACACACACTCACACACACACAAATCCTGTGGTATGCACTCACTGATAAGCTGATATTAGCCCAAAAGCTCAACTCACTCAAGATACAATACACAGACCACATGAAGCTCAAGAAGGACAACCAAAATTGGATGCTTCAGTCCTTCTTAGATGGGGGAATCAAAATATTCATAGGATGGGAATTGGAGGCAAAGTTTGGAGCTGAGACTGAAGGAATGGCCACTCAGAGCCTGCCCCACCTAAGTATACATCCCTTATATATATACAGCCACCAAAACTAGATAATATTGATGAAACCAACAAGTGCATGACAGATGCCTTATAAAGCTGTCTCCTGAGAGACTCAGCCAAAGCATGGCAAATACAGAGGCGAATGCTATTGAACTGAGAACAGGGTCCCCATGGGAAGAATTAAAGGACTGAAGGAGCTGAAGGGGTTTGCAACACCATAAGAACAACAATACCAACCAACCAGAGCTCCCAGGGACTAAATCACTACTCAAAGCCTACTTATGGACAGACTCATGCCTCCGGTTGCATATGTAGCAGAAGATGGCTTTGTTGGGCACCAGTGGGAAGAGAAGCCCTTCATCCTGCCAAGGCAGGGCCCCCAAGTGTAGGGGAATGTCAGGGGCGGGATGGGGGAGATGGGTGGTTGGGGAGGGGGGGCACACCCTTATAGATGAATGGGAGGGGGTTAGGATAGGGGGCCTTATTGATGGGAAACCAGGAAAGGGAATTGCATTTGAAATGTAAATCAAAAATATTCAATTAAAAAAAGAAAAAAAAGTCTGAAGGGACAGAATGAGAGTATTCAACAGAATCTATGTATAAGAGATAATTAAGAAAGGCCTTAACAGATCAAGACAAAACACACCTCAAGCAGATGTAAGGTGATGCTAATTTTTTCTGTTGTCTTGTTTATAAGTCCTGTATAGGCTTATTCCATTTATGGTATATAAACAGGAAGCCAGCATACTGCATCAGCACAGACTAAGAATGTTAGCCTCTGTGAGTCTAACCAAGCAAGTGAAAGATCTGTATGACAAGAACTTCAAGTCTCTGAAGAAAAAAATCAAAGAAGATCTCATAAGAGGGAAAGACCTCCCATGCTCATGGATTGGCAGGATTAATATAGTAAAAATATCCATTTTGCCAAAAGCAATCTATAGATTCAATGCAATCCCCATAAAAATTCCAACTCTATTCTTCATAGAGTTAGAAAGAACAATTTGCAAATTGATTTGGAATAATCAAAATCCCCTGGATAGTGAAAACTATCCTCAACAATAAAAGAACTTCTCAGGGAAATTACCATTCTTGACCTCAAGCTGTATTACAGAGCAATCATAATAAAAACTATGTAGTATTGGTACAGAGACAGGCAGGTAGATCAGTGGAATAGAATTGAAGACCCAGAAGTAAACCCACATACCTCTGGTCACTTGATCTTTGACAAAAGAGCTAAAAGCATCCAGTGAAAAAAAGATAGCATTTTCAACAAATGGTGCTGGTTCAACTGGAGGTCAGCATGTAGGAGAAAGCAAATTGACCAATTCTTAAATCTTTGTACAAAGCTCAAGTCCAAGTACATCAATGACCGCCACATAAAACCAGATACATTGAAAGTAACAGAAGAAAAATTGGGGCACTGCCTCAAACACATGGGCACAGGAGAAAATTTCCTGAAAAAACACCAATGGCTCATGCTCTAAGATCAACAATAGAGAAATAGGACCTCATAAAACTTCAAAGCTTCTGTAAGGCAAAGGACACTGTCATTAGGACAAAATGGAAACCAGCAGATTGGGAAAAGATCTTTACCAATCCTACATCTGATAGAGGGCTAATATCTAATATATATAAAAAGAACTCAAGAAGTTAACTCCAGGAACTCAAATTACCCTATCAAAACTGTGGTACAGAGCTAAACAAAGAATTCTCAACTGAGGAACATCGAATGTTGGAGAAGTACCTGAGGAAATGTTTAACAGCCTTCATTATCAGGGAAATGCAACTCAAAACAACCCTGAGATTCTACCTCTCACCACTCAGAATGGCTACTCAGGTAACAGCAGATGCTGGAGAGTATATGGAGCAAGAGAAACACTCTTCCATGGTTGGTAGAATTGCAAACTAGTTCAACCACTCTGGAAAACAGTCTGCGGTTTACTCAGAAAATTGGACATAGTACTACCTAAGGACCCAGGCATATCACTCCTGGGCATATAACCCAAAACATGCTTCAACATATAACAAGGACACATGCTGCACTATGTTCATAGCAGCAGCCTTATTTATTATATCCAGAAACTGGAAAGAACCCTTATGTCCCTCAACAGAGGAATGGATACAGAAAATGTGGTACTATTATACAATGGAGTACTACTCAGGTATTAAAAACGATGACTTCATGAAATTCATAGGTAAATGAATGGAGCTAGAAAATATCTTCCTGAGTGAGGTAACCCAATCAGAAAAGAACACAGATCATATGTACTCACTGACATGTGGATATTAGCCCAAAGCTTTGAATACCCAAGATACAATTACAGACCACATGAACTCAAGAAGAAAGACTGCAATGTGGATTCCTCAGTACTTCTGAGAAGGGGGAACAAAATACTCACAGGAAGAAATATGGAGACAAAGTGTGGGGCAGAGATTGAAAGAAAGGCATCCTGCCACTGCACACATGGAGATCCATCCCAGATGCAGTCACCAAACACAGTTACTACTGGGAATGCCAAGAGGTGCATGCTGACAGGAGCCTGATATAGCTGTCTCCTGAGAGGCTCTGCCAGAGCCTGACAAATACAGAGGCAGACGGTAGCAGTCAACCATTGGACTGGGAAGTAGGTTGCCAATGGAGGAGTTAGAGCGGTAGCTGAGGAGGTTTGCAACCTCATAGGAAGAATAACAATATGAAACAAACAGACACCCCAGAGCGCCCAGGGACTGAAGCACCAACCAAAGAGTACATATAGGGCTCCTGCCCTATATGTAGCAGAGGATGGCCTTGTCAGGCATCAATGGGAGGAAAGGCTATTGATCCTGGATGGCTTGATGCCCCTGTGTAGGGGAATGCCAGGGTGGAAGGCAGGAGGGAATGGGTGGGAAGGTGGGGGAGCACCCTCATGGATGCAGGGGGTAGGGGAATGGGATGGAGGGTTCCTGGAGGGGAAAGAGGATTACATTTTAAATGTAAATAAAAAATATCCTACACAAGAAAAGAAAAAAGAGAGAATGTTTGCCTTTCCTTTCTCTTGTTCTCTTACTCCCTCTCTGCATTAAAGGAAATTTTTATTAATGAAACAAAACAAGGGGCTGAAGAGATGGTTCATGGATTAAAATTATTTGCCCTTCAAGGAGGAGCTCCTGAATTCTATTCTTAGTACCCATGTTAAGTTGGTTACAACCTCCAGTTGAAGGAAATTCTTTTCTGGTCTCCACAGGCACTAGAATTCACATGGTCCACACTCATAGGTACAGGTGCACACATATATTTATAAAATAAAAATAAATATTGAAAACAAATAAACAAAAAACACCCGAATATAAGTGCATGAACTCCACAGAATTCAATAGTTTACTCACACTCATACACACACACACACACACACACACACACACACACATGCACGCACACACATCAAACCTGTGGAATGAGTGAATTTGACTTCAAGAATTATAACAGCCAAATGAGCATACCTTAAAAAATATCAAAGTAAATGAATTCATTAATTTAAAGAGAACAAAGAAACAGGTTATTCAAAGGGACAAAATGAATGGACAGAAGCCAAAGTCAATGGTTCTAAAACACAGGACTTGTTAAAGACTAGAATATGTGATCAAATAAATTGAAAGTGCCAAGGGCAATTATGAGTCAAAACTAAAGAAAATGACAAGAATGACATCTAAATGAAACGAAAACGCCACCAGCATTTCTGCAAAGACAGTTTAATGTGCAATCCTGCTCTCGCTCATTCTCCCTGGAAAAGACTTAGAGTCATGCATGGGGAAGATATGGCACAGTCCTAGTGTCCACAAATGAATCTGAGACCAGGCTTCCCTAGGCCAAGGAGTGCTATTAGTAGTCAAGCATAGCAATCCCTTGTCCCTTAAATGGTCTAGCTACTGACCCATCTCTCTGTGGACACATCTGGAGTCCATTTTCTACTGATCCTGTCACTTGCAGTGGTTGACAAGGGACCTGAGCCTCATAGAACTGCAGGTCCACAAACCTTGAACCTTAACATAGCCTACAACTTATTCAGTTTAAAATGGAAACCCTATGGCGAAGCGTACTGAATGAAAGACGATCTGAAAAAGCAGTTCGCAAGGATAAATGCTGGCATCTAAAAAGAAGCAATATTTCAAACCATTACCTGAACTATGAAATATTTAAAAAGGCAAACCAAACCAAGAGTTGGTCTTTTGAAAGAACTCTACATCCTCTCTTTTGTTTCAGCCTCTCAATACTGAATTCAGTCAGTAAGGTACTCTGTGGCTAGCATGGCTAAAAAAAAGAAGAAAAAAAAACCCTTGGAATCATCTTGTAATTTCCCCTTTAATCAGCATTTGCACCATTCCATCTGGAAAATCAATTGATTTTACCTTCCAAAATATACACTTTAACCATGCACTTCTCTCGTTGCCCGTTGCCAACTGCCTAGCTGAAGCCAGCCTCACCTCCTGGCAACATGATGGCGGTAATTTCCCAGCTGCTCTTCCTGCTTCCAAACACATTGCCAACAATCTATTCATAACTGGAGCAATCTCTCAAAACATATTCTGGCATATTTCAGACCTATCAATGATTTTAAATAATTATTTAACTCTCATAATGGGTCCCCGCATCCTGACTAGAATAATAAAACATCACTACTGCTTTTGAAAACGGATTATGTCCCTGTTAACTTTCTTTTCTCCCCCTTGTAGATTGTCAAGATGCTATAATCTGTATTAATATCTGCATACTCTTCTTCCTGATTGAAAGCATAAAAAGCTTTCAATCTTACATGTTTTGCTACACTTCAACCGAGGCACACTTTCATTATTTGTTTTATTGAACTGATGTAAAATTCTGTGATATGGGTGTAGCGCATTCGTCTTGATAGCTACGCAGATTCCCACTATGACTTGATAGCCAGTGCACTGTGTATAAACTGGTGACCTGACAAGGAACCTAGCAGCTGAAAACTTGGCACGGCGCAGACTTCTTTATTCGACTTATCCTGTCAATTCCCTGGTATAGTAAGTACATGGTGTAGACTGTATGAAATAAATTTCCTCTTTAAACTTTTTTTTATTTGTTTGCTACTTGTCTGTATCAACGTGAAATCCTTTTCATGTTCGTTTATACAATGTCACTATCAACATATTTCGATGCACAAACTGTCAGTTTTTGCCAGTGGGAAAATATTTAGTCATTCTTCTTCTTCTTTTTTTTTTTTTTTTTTTTACTGAATAGAATTTTCTATTTTAATCTCTATTCTAATACATATCCACATCATTTATCCTCTTCATGCGTTTAGTGTGTGTCTAACATTGTTGTAGCTGGGCTGTTTTCAGCCAAGCGGAGACAGTATGGGCTCCTTAAGAATTTGAAGGGTTTTTTCCTTTCGAGCCACCCGGACCCTGCTGTGGGCATGCGCTCTTGTGACTACAAGTCTAGAGGCATTCCAACGTGAAGAAGCAGGGGATTTATAAAGGGGCACTCCAAGTCTGATGCCTCCCATTGACACAGCTATATAGCGGCTACCGAGCAAGACAGAGTATGAACTTTTAATAAGAATCGGACACAGTTGTGTCATCATGGTATTTCTGCTTGATAGGGTAGCTCAGAGCCTTGAGGTTAGAGAAGCAGAACAATGCAGGTTAACGAAAGTTAAAAACAGCATCCTTTCCTAGTTATTAAAAACATATAAGCATGCTACATGGCCATGGGTCAGGCTGACCTCAGTTTTAGCCTAAGATCCGGTCAGGATTCAGCAAACATGCTTTTCTTACTTCAGCATGGTGGGGAAATATGGTTGACAAAATAAACCGAATGATTCAAAGTTGCCAGCGGAATGTGTTCCAAGGGATCCAGACAAAAAAGAAGCAATAAAAGTGGGGTGTTGCGTATGTAGATTGTCCTGATCCCGGTGTCTCACAATGTATAAAAATGCCACTGTCCCGCCTGACAGGACATGCAGTGGCTATTTGTCAGATAAAATCAGAGTCACCAGCATCGTTTTAAAGAGATTGGTGTACAATGAATGACAGTTACAAAAGCCCAGTGTGCAAACAAGAAGAGAAGGGGTCCCCATGAACTGCAGCCTTGATGAGGTTTGTGGGCCGGGTCTCCTGATCCTTGAAAATCAGAAAGGGCTGGTTCTATGTGCAGCGAGGGAGAGCATTGCAGACTCTTGACTTTGCTATGGTTTATGCTGTGACTGAGCGTATAGTGGACAGGCGTCCTATAACTTTTAGAGATATCTTCGCTTTAATAGCTTCCCTTCCTGACACAGTGGGGACTATGGCTACCAGAGTTGGCTTTACAGTCTGCAGGCTGGGCAGGTTCTAGCACTATCCTGAGGCTGCACAGGTGTGTTGGGAGCTTGGGAAGCAAGCACAGCAGAAATCTGTCTGCACAGGCAGAGACCCTGATGTTGTCTAAATTTTAACCATTTACTTACAGTACTTTTAAGTGTGTGCGTGCTTCTGTGTGTGTGTGTGTGTGTGTGTGTGTGTGTGTGTGTGTGTGTGTGTGTGTGTGTGCGCGCGCGGTGCACAGTCAAGCTTGCAGGAATGTGAATACATGTCAGTGTATGTCTGTGATGGGGGTACCCTCTGAAGCCACAGACATCAGATGTCCTTAGAACTGCAGATTCTGGTGATTGTGACCTCTCCCACATAGGTCGTAGAAACCAAACACAGGTCCCTTGCAAGAGTAGTACGTGCTCTGAGCTGTGGAGTCACCTCTCCAACACCAGCCTTTGCATATTTAAGAGAATCAAGCAGCCTGCTGAAAGGCAGCTCTGAGTGTTAAAGTGACCTCTGAAGCTTCAGACGTTTCAGATTCTCCAAGGCAGACAGTGTTAGATTGGGACAGGGTGACAGACGTTGCTCACCTTCCATAGCCTCTTTCCTTTAGTCCTATAAACCCTGTAAGGGAATGGCAAGGACCTGACTGAGAGTACCCCTGAGTCTTTAATCCTCACTTCCCCTAAAGGCTATTTCCCAAGGTTCCCAAGCTGTAGTCAGGACTGCTGTTGCCACAGTCCATGGGATGGATCCAAATTAACTGAGGAGAAAAATCTTATCTCTTTTTACCTGTAATCCAGGATTCAGAAGAGGAGGCAAACCATCAGTGAACAATATACCATGGGACCTCTTTTTGACACTTCTAGTTGGGAGGGGAACAACAAGACGATCCACTTTACCTCAAGAGCCCAAACATTCTTTGGAAACCTTGCCAGGCTGCCACCTATGGCATTGAGACTTCCTCTCAAATATATTTTACCCAAAGGGACATTTCACCTTCCTGATATTTTATAAGTAGGTGGCCCCAGGGGTTGATTTGCCTGAGTCTAACTTCCTCTTAACACCCAGAAAATTTTGGATTGTCTGTATCTGGCCTTTCCCCTCTCAGAACTGTTTCCCAGAATTGCCTGGGGCAGTGGATTACCTCTTACCCTGGGGCAGTGGCAGAAATCCAGGCTCCTGCACCATAGCTGTTCTTCATTCTCTGGCTTCCCCTCTAGCTCAGTTTAGATACTATGTTTCCTTTCAAGATGCCGACCTTGTCATTCCTGACCCCTCTTCTGCCAGAACTGCTGTCTCACTAAATGCTCATAAGTGTTTTTGAAGCTGTGAGATTGTGGTCAGAGGAGGATTGTCAATCTCGTTTTTACCAATGTCATCTGCCCCAACTTCTGGATGCTGTTCAATTTCCACTCACCCAGGTGTGGGTGGCATATTTGGAACTGTTTTATACTTGTCGTTTAAACCATGCATTACTTGGCATTACTTGGTCTCTCCTCCATATTTTTTTTTTAACCTCTACCTAATGAATAAAGATTCTCTGTCTTGGGCTGGAGAGATGGCCCAAGTGATGAGGGGCACTGGCTATTCTTCCAGAGCTCCTGAGTTCAAGCCCCAAATCACATGGAGGCTCACAACGATCTATAATGCAATCTCATGCCCTCTTTTGGATGCAGGTATACATCGAGATAGACTACTTATAGACATAGAAATAAAACTTTAAAATAATAATAATGATATGATAATAATAATAATAACCACCACCACCATCATCATCATCATCATCATCATCATCATCATCATCATCATCATCTCTTTTTCCTTTTGGGTACAGCCTGTTTTCTAAATCTGATTCTTCTCAGGCACACAAAGGCTATAATTAGGCACCATCTTCCCTGAGAGTCCCTTGACTAAGACCCCAGATAAGATCCACTGGTAGAAATTCTCTATTTGGGTCACCTTGTTTGGATGGATGGCCTATGTAAGACAGGTCAAAACCCTTTTTTTTATCCTAAACCATCTCTCTGACCAGTAGTGATCTAACTTGAGAGTGAACAGTAAAATAATTACTATTAGAAAGAAAATACTGAGAAACATACAGCAATAATTGATTTCTAAGAAATAGAAGGATTATGCTAAGAAGGAATTAGGATAAATACTAAGCTAATGTGAGGAAGAGGCAAAAACCATAAGGAGCTTACTTTAGTGCAGAGAAATAATTTTTTTCTTAACTTAATGGGCAAATAATTATATGTATTTCCTCATGCTCAATGGCAAGGAATGTAGGCAGTGAACTGTGCTCTTTGTTTTCAAATATCATTTCTCTTTTGGGAGGTTAAGTTCATCTTTTCCCTTAAGGATAGGTCACAGACATGTTCATGTGACAACTCGTCATAAGGAAATGAGAGATAGAGATAATTCAGTGTGTGAAGAATTAGGGTCGACAGCAGCAGCATTGACTTCATTTCTGTCTTAGTATTTTATTGCTGTGGTGAAACACCATGACCAAGAAGCAAGTTGGGGAGGAAAGGTTTTATTTCATCCACACCACTACACTGTTATTCATCATAGAAAGGACTCAGAACAGGAGCTCAAAAAGGTCAGGAACCTAGAGGTACGAGCTTGTGCAGAGACCATGGAGGAGTGCTGCTTAATACTGACTTGCTCTCCATGACTTGCTCAACCTGCTTCCTTATAGAATCCAAAACCACCAGCCGAAGTATGGCACTACCCACAATGGGCTTGGACATTCCCCCATCAATCCCTAAATAAGAAAATGCTATACAGCTGGATCTTATGGTAGCATTTTCTCAATTGAGATCCCCCCCCTTTTGGATCAATCTGGCTTGTTTCACACTGATGTAAGACTAACCAGGACAACTTTATTAGGGATGATTTGATCAAGCAGCCACTTCTGCTGGCACTGGGTATGAAAATATCACTACATCATCAACTCCAATTTTCCTATCATGGAAGAAATAGGAACTTAGAATGATGGCCAACTCATGATTCCTGTCATGCCTCAATGACAACGACCAGTTTTCTAGAACTTCCATGAACATATCTATTAAAATGATGTCCCTACTCCTCAGAGCTCATAATTCAGTGACTAAAGCATGGCTGGTTGCAGATTTCCTGTGTTGGTATGACTGAAGCATTGGATGACAAGCAGTGGTGCCCATGGATAATTCTCGCTTTGAGTCTCTAAATTGAGAGAAGCAAGCAGTCCCTAAAGAAGTTGAACCTATTTAAATGACTGAAGATCCCACTAGAACAAAAACACAGTAAGAGAAAGAATTCCTCTTGTCTGGCATTTTGAGCCTGGCTATTAGTCTTTTATGGCTTGTGGACATGGACCAAAATGACACCTCTTTTTGTAGGATTTGAGCTATTTTCTGTGCCCTGCATCCTCCAGCCTCCGAGATCTTAGCCTTTCCATTAAGACTTGGACTGTACAATCGCTGTATTGTATTTCCACTTTGCTGATTGTGAATCTCAGGATATATTTACTTCCATAATTGCATGGGCCAATTTCCTATGCTAAATATATCTTACCCATTAAATTCATAACATGTGCAATATAATTTAGTAAATATAATATTTATATTTATAGCATGTTGAATAAATACATGTTAATATAAAGCCCCAGATAGGAGAGAAAATATTAAATGGCAATAGCATAATACCTAGGGATTATTTTAATACAAATAAATTTGTAAATTAGTATACTAATTTGCTGTAATAAATTAATCATAATTAGATAATTAGAGAATTATATGATCATTTTTAAGCAGAGACTTTGAAGAATGATATGGTATTTCTGAATACTGTCTTCTCCTTTTTAATCATTTAATTTCACATTTTATTATCTTAAGCTTTCAAAATCAGTCAGTCTGTCATATGAATCCATCATGTCAAGGACTCATATTTCAACTACGAGTCATTTTGGTTGATACACGTCCTTCATATTTCTTTGATAGTGAGCTCAACATAATAGAAACCTTACCATGGAAAACTTGCAAGGATTTTGCTGAGGTAAATTCTGGTAGTAGGATTTGGACAAAGCAAATCCTTCCAAGTTCCCAGGATCCCAGTTTTGGGATTCAGCTTTGGAGAATGTTAAAGTCAAGAAATTCAGTAGGAACGGATGTCATCAGAAACGATGGAACAGAAGGAGAGTAGAAGCTGACCTGCGTCCTGTACCTGCACATCCACACTATCAGACGTAAAGCGCAGAGAATCAATGTAGCATTTCAATTTTGATGTCTTTTTAAACACAGCTATCTAGACTCCTTGCTCTGCCTTGGACTCTAAAATCTCATCATCTCTGATTAAATGAATCTGTTAAAATACAACACGTGTAGCATACCAAATGAAGTGGCTTATGAGGGACCATTTTACTTACAAATCAAGGAGCACAATTGAGGGCTGTTGCTCTTGTGATATTCCACTTTAAGATAAAAAATTTAAATCACTTATTTGTTTTTCCCTTTCAGAACTTGATAAGATGTATAATGTAGTGCCTCCCTTGACGTTCATCCTTTCAATTTTGTTTTCGTTTTACTTTGGATGTGACTTCTTTTCACCTTCAGGATCATTTAAAATGTACTTCATAGTGATTTGATTTAAATCAAATCATCGTAAATGAATATTTCCACTTCAGAATGTGTGTATAAAGAATACACCACATATATATATGTATATATATATTTATTCATTGAAAATAATGCATAATACATAGTCATTCATAACAACATTTTGGAGATACATAGTACATTTTTAAAAGCTGCATTTTATCATTGTTTTGTCATAAAAGTACTCTTAAATTTAATTTGGATGGGTTGCACGTAAGATGTCATAAAACAAATTATTTAGGGAAATTCATGAAAAGATACTCAGGAAAACTCGGCACCTCAGGACTTTTATTATCTATACATTATTTCATGTTATATTCATGTCATATGTTCCCCACTGTGGTAGAGGAATTCTAGATGTTCTTCACTGACTTTACTTCAACTGATCAAGTAGACAGAATGAGAAGAGGAAAACGAGCAACCCCTTGGAATAAAAATTGTATATACTTTAAAACATATCGAAGACAGCAAATATTTTCATATCACCTAATTATTGTTATAATACTTCAAAAACCATAAGGTGGTTTATAAGTGATTATATGAGAAATACAACAGACTTTATTAATACTTTCATTGTCATTTTCCATTAAGCTACTAATATGGTGTTTTCTACTTCATAGTTTCCATACCTATGTCATTCTTGCTTCTGACACAGTCAACCACTCACATATGCTTTCCTCCATGATCATGGTTTTTCATGAATGCTTACACGCTCTCATCCTGTGTCCAGCAGCATTGAATGTAATGATTGCTTATGAATTATACTTGGGCGCTAGTCAGTTGTTAGTCTTCCCCTAGTCTTCTTGGTTGAAATGATTTCATCTGAGATCAAAAAAGAGAAATGTGACTGTATAATTACAGTGGCTTGCTCTATGGGTTATATTATAATTTAACAAAAGAGTCCTGGGGATGGGGGTACCAAGAATATCTGGGATAGAAAGTTACCTCAAGGAAGACTTCTCAGAGTCTGTAAGAGCCTGACACAAGCAGTGAAGACTCTGAATGACTGACTGGCTCAGATTATGTAAAGAGAGGAGATATGTGGTTCCTTGGACCTTCTATTGACAAAACAAAACAAAACAAAACAAACAGAGATAGGCAGAAGCAATAATGTGCGAATGGGAAGAATAAGTTTTATGGAACAGGCTGGCTTCAGAACTGACTTTCACTAATACTTTATTTATCTAAAATTAAGTAAGAGAAAGTTGGCATGGTCCCTGCAATCCCAGCCATCAAGATGCTGACTTAGCAGGTTCTTGAGTTCAAGAACAGCCTGTTTCAAGGGAAATAGTAAAAGATGAAGGACAAGGAGGACAAGAACCAGGAGGAAGAGAGTGAGGAGGAAGAAAGGCAAAGGGAGAGAAGAAGGGTGAGGAGAAGAGGAGGAGCATAATAATTTTGATATGTTTCTGCTGATACAAGAAGACATTGAACTTCTGAAGTGAGGAAAGCACATTCTTTCAAGACTTTGTGGTAAATGTTATGTTACTACTTAGAAATAGTGACTAATACTTCCCCTTATGCGCTCACAATCTTACATGTGTGTGTGTGTATATATATATATACACATATATATATATATATCCTGTAACTTTGTGTATATCTGAATATTTAATATTCGTGTACATCTATACTACATTATAACCTCTACACCTAGAGAATATGAAGGAAATAAGAATAAAGAGAAAATAATGAGAAAGTTATATTAATTACATTGTATTAGTGTATGTTTGGAAAGGAATTCAGAACAGTAACAAAGTTCTTCACAGCATCTGTTTGCTTCAGGGGAATTTACAGTATTTGCCTGTCAGTGGTTCTCAATTTTTTTTTTAATGTTGTAACCCCTTAATACAGTTTCTCATGTTGTCCTGACTCAAAACCATAAAATTATTTTTGCTGCTACCACAACTATGATTTTGTCACTGTTATGAGTTGTAGCTTAATTATCTGTGTTTCCTGATGGTCTTAGGTGACCCCAATGAAAGGAACATTTGACCCCAAGGGGTCACAACCCACAGGTTGAAAGTCACTGACTCATTTTATCTTATAACTTTCAAATAACATAAATGTTAGTGTTAGATAAAAAAATTCAGTTTAATTATTAATGTATTGAGTCTTTTACTACATACCAGGGGACCACAAAGAATTTTCAAAGTAGCTTCCCTTTAGTTTTGTATTACTGTGGTAGGAACACTTCCTATGAGAATTATCCACAAGATGTTTTAAATGCAGAAGCAACACTCTTTAACTACAATATTAACCTTGAGACATGGTTCATCTTGCAGAGCTGAAGCTTCACACATGTGCAATGATCACTCCTTCTTTTACAGCAATCCTTGTAAGATGTCATTCTATTTTTTTATACCAATGAAATGATTTTAAATCCTTCCCATGCATGACACATAGTTGTTTTTTATTCTATTGATGGCTGGTTTCCTAACCTCAATATACTGTCTTCCAGGCATATTCATGTTGTAAGATATAGAAGAGATTTTTCAATTATAAACTTTGAGAAAAATTACATTACAAGCAGGTCAGTTTTCTAAAAGAAAGAAAACAATCTAGATATGGTATGCAATGTGTGGTTCTCATTATCTGAAATTGAAGAAAAGGGAAAACAATGAGGATGGAGAAATGTTTGTTTGTGAAGAGGGAAGGGTGAACAGGAATAGACATAGAATAGAGAGTGTCATCCTTTAAGGCTTTGAAAGTACTTGGAATAACAGGCTATGCACATTATACACTTATCAAAACCCAATTAATGCAGAGCACAGTGGACAGCGCAGCAAACTAAGATATCAAGTTAAAGCACATCAGTGACTGATCATCCGTATCAGCGAATGAAACACGTAAAGCCAAGGTGGGTTATGATAGAAACCTTATGCAAATGTGGAGGTGAGAAGAATGTCTGTATTTTCTGCTTAATTTATTTATAAATCTCGACTGCTCTAAGGTATTATCCAATGAACTGAAATGTGTTCTTACTCAAAGAAAAAATTAAAATTCGAGCTACACAAATCCTTCCCTACCTGCCTCATCTCACAAAAAATCTTAGTAAGAATTTGAAAGAAAGAGCCCTACAATTTTAACAGGAACAATAAAAATAGGCAGATAGTCTTTAGGGCCATAGGGTACTGTTTAAACAATCAAGAATATATTTATCCTTTATATTGGAATTGATGTCTAGAATTTTATAACAAATTGATGGTTACATGTAGCTAAAGGTATTGTTGAGGGTAAGTTTGCCCATAGCAATAGGCAATAACCCTAAGTCACAGAATCACTGAATTAACACTGATCCACCTAGACAGTAGAGTAGGCTTATATTTTTCAAATCCTATATTTAATGAGGATTATTAATCACTTCAACATCCCGTATACCCAACCCATTAAAGATAGTAAAGGAAAATGGCTAACAGAACAATGGGGACTTAGACCTTTGAAGTAGTTCTTTCAGGAGATTCCAATGTCCATTGTTAGCAGTCTAGTCCACTGGAATCGGCAGCGGGTTGATCCAGAGGAAACCGGGAGGTTGTGCCACGGGCATGAGTGTGCCGAAGCAGCGAGAAGCAGACTGTGCACGATTAGAAGTTCCTTGGTGCATTTCTCTCTACAAAGCGGTGACAAGCGAACTTCAGCTAAGAAAGCAAGGTGAACCAATGCAAAAGCATCATCAGCAAAGACCAGTGTCATCAAAGCCCAACAAAAACCAGCAAGGCCAGCCAATGGCAGAGCATTGTTCACGGTTAGGTTATACTTAGACTCTTTCCAGACATCATGTGCCCTCTCAAGCCTCTCCTTCAGTAAAATATCACGTGACCTTTTTCACCAGATGGCTTCCAGAAAAACACCATGTTTCTGTGCTCAGCAAAACATCATCTCACCTATGTCTGCTTCAGCAAAACATCTCTTCACCTGTCTGACCTAGCAAAACATCTTATGAAATATCTGAGTTTCTAAAGAAACCATAAATTTTTTCTTCATAACGGAATGTAGTATAACTATGAAAAGAAATAATTCTGATGGTGAAGTATCACAGACCGTACAAGAATCACAGGTCTCCAGATTCTGATGTGGGAAGATCTCAAGATCATATATAGGCTCTGTGTTACATACTGAGACAGTGTCTCAAATATCATAGCAAGCAAACAAAGAAAAATGATTTACATAATATATCAAGTAATATCCTAAATATTTTGCTAGTGAAAAATATGAGCAGTGCCAGTCCCTTTAGTTATAAATCAAAACTACTTTATATGTTTTTAAATTTTTACTTAGACAATTAAACCATTATTTGGCCTGTGTGTATTAAGGTAGAATCTCTGAGAAATTGAAATTCAAAGACAGGCTAAAATGCAGAACTTTTAACACAAGCAATTATAGTAAGATATTGCTGTTTGAAGGTGTTCCATCCAACTTATAAAATGTAACAAAAATTAGGTAAATGCATGTAGAAAGTAATATATTAATTGTGAAATAAAATAGTGTATGAATAAAACAACAGAAGTTAATTTTAATTTGTATCAAACTGTTAGTGTCAAATTATTATTATTTTAAATCATACACATCACATTTTTGACCTGAAATTTTCAAGAAGACATGAAAATATATCATTGATATGTAGACCTTTCCCCAAAATTGCTTTCTGTGAATATCATCAAAACAAAATGGAATTTGTTAAAGGATGTCTGATTCTAGGTTACACATATGTGTGATAGATGTCTGGAATATATTATTTTAGCACAAGAAAGTATGCTGTGAGTTCATTTGAGTACATCTCAGAAGCCATTTTGTTACATGGGAAAAAGATGTAAAACTCTAGTAAGAGCATCAGTGGAAGGGGAAGCCGTTGGTCCTGCCAAGACTGAGCCCCCCAGTGAACATGATTGGGGGGGGGAGGGGGGTAAGGGGGGGGAGGATGGGGAGGGGAACACCAATATAGAAGGGAAGGGGGAAGGGTTGGCCCGGAAACTGGGAAGGGAATAACAATCGAAATGTAAATAAGAAATACTCAAGTTACTAAAGATGGAGAAAAAATGATACTTGAAGCCACAAAACCAAACAAGCAAAACAACAATAGCAACAAGAAAATGTTAGTATAATTGATTTAGACTCTTTGTATGTATGAAGCCCTGTATATACCATAAATAAAAGCCACCACAACTAGAGAAACAATACTCTTGATTGAAGTTAATTTGCAATGAAGAAACTTACCCTGAAGTTTATAATGTATAGAAAAAGTATTGGATAATTATTGAATTAGTGTCATTTGAAATTTATCAATTTAATGAAGTTATTCCACCTTTTGAGGACAGGATTTTTTTCACTAAAGAAACCTTATTAATAACTAGAGAAGGACCAAGTGGATAACACCTGATAAACTGAACCATTCATTTCACTTAAAGAACACCAATGGGTGGCATCATCTGCCAATGAGAAAACAAGTTCTGAAACAAACGTTCACAACTCACCAAGAATGAGATGAATACTTGAGTCTCTGGGAAAAGGACAAAGATCACCCTTGTTATACACTCATCATGACTGGGTAGCACGTAAATAACACAAATCTTCAGAGACTGTCTTGGTAGGTGGGGGTAAAGGTAGAGGCGCAGCAAAAAGGTAAGTTCCCAAGAAAGGAAATGGACAGGTCAAATAGAAAACAGAAGGAGAGTATTATAGAATAATAATGTTTAAAATACACCAAAACTACATCTATGGAGTCACAGCAGAGCCTGGAAGTAAAATGGTGTAGAAATACAATTCTATACTTATAGTATTGAACCTCAAAAATGTATTAAGTTGAAAAAAATGTAGCATTATGCAGTGAAAACGTCTTCATTTCCAAATGACTATATTTCCAAAGCTGTGGTCAGGTGAGTGATGCTCCGTGGTCAAAGGCTGATGAGTATGCATACAAGTAACCGACTAGTGTTGTAATATTCACATCTTTGTATTACATATTCTCACATATACCATTTCAACTCAAAAGATAGCTAGACACTAATGTAAATGAAGGATGTGCAGTCCCCGCCTCCAAGATGCTCTTACTTTAGAAAACAATTACAACCCAAGACAAAAATAAAACAATTCTAAAAACAGAGTAAATAGGAGGGACCTGAACTACAGGACAGTGAGAGGGTGGAAAATTCCCATTTAAAGTAGGATTCTCACTTTTGAAGATTTTAGCCCTCAGCAAGCCACAAGGCTGGCATCTGGAACTGAGACAGGAAAATCAGTGAAGTGAAATATCCTGCTGACCTCCCTAGAGAACCAGCAAAGTGAAGTCCATCAATCAGAGAATGAGGAAATTTTAAAAAGCCAAGAGGCAACTACAAACCTATTCTACATACACTGGTGAATTCTTGAATCACTCATAGTCAGACCAGACTCCTAGGATATAGGCCTGAAAACAAAAATTTAGACCGGAGACTCTGAAATCATCCTATGGCACTTCAAGTCATTTGTACACACACACACACACACACACACACACACACACACACACACACACACACACACACACAGAGGCACAGGCACACTCACACACACACACACACACACACACTCATACACACTTGCATGCATGCACATGCACACACAGCAGTTGAATACAAACACTTAAAAAAACCCTAGATAAAAGTATTTTACATATTAATATCTATAGTATCCAGAATACAACCCAAATTATTTAACATTGGAAAAATGGACAGAATGGAATACATTCTTAAAGGAAAGAGAATAATCAAATGTATCCACAAGATGAAGCAGCTATGAAAACTACCTGACATGAATTATCTTTGGTGGCTAATATCCCTACAGATACGAAGAGAAATGAAATATTTACCAGTGAATGAAAACCTTATCAAATGCATAGAAACAAAAATAACAACAATTAAAATGGAGGTTCTGAGTTATACTTTACTGAAACCATTAGAAATTCTCTGAACACATTGTGGTAATGGGGTATTTTATACGTTTCCATTCCAGATTCTTCCAACATTTACCAATTTCATAGGTCCATAGACATTACTTTTATATTTTTTGATATGTGTTACATTAATAATTATACTGTTGTTTCTTAGTATCAGTTGTTTGTATCTGTTCTGTGTTGCTACAACAGAATATCTTTTGGATGATAATTGACAAAGATTTACTTATTACAGTTCTGGGTAGGGAAAAGTCTGAGGCTGAGGACTGCACAGATACAGGAGCCTTCCTTCTTTCTTCAGGGTTCCATGATAGAAGAAGAAAATGCAACAGAGGCTACAGATATGAGAGACAGACAGGTGGACACAATTAAAGTTACTCTTGTAATAGTCTACACTTACCACATATGCCCATGACTGTAACCCCAAGCCAAGCCTGAGTGCAGATTCCTATTTCCCTAGCCTCACCCTAGAGGCCCCATGTTTTCACACTGTGGGAGTAACTCTAAATCACAACAGTTTTGGAAAATATTCAGACTCTAATGAGTGTAAAGGGTAAAAATACCTAAAGATATTTTTTTGACAACACCACTCAAACATAAACCAGAGTAGACAGATCCAAGAGTATACATTCATCATTTGTAATTATGAATCAATCACATAAAACTCTAAGCAATTAAACAAGAGAGACAACATCAATTAGAGTTATTGGAGCTGAAGAGTAGACAAGAGTCATTTTGCCAATATAAAACACAGCAGATCACTAGGAAGAACTCTATGTCTAGGTATTGATAACCAGTTAAAAAGACAAATTTTAAAACATAGTAAACTGTAAGTAATTTGCACAAGAGAGGTATGCAATTTGAATCTAGGAAAACAAAAATAAAATTGACTACCTTTCACCAAAAAAGTACAAAGCTTAAGTTGTTTCTCTGTTGTATTCAATCATATCGTGGGAGGAAAACTGGTATCAGCTTTCTATAATTTCCCTTTCAGAAAAGAGAGGTAAATGATTGCTTTCTAATTGACTGTGTAAGCTTCCATTACATTCATACCTAAACTTGATAAAGACAGTACAAGAAAATAAATGCATGAGCTCACATCTCACCGGAACACAAATGAAAAATTATTCGTTTTACATTAAAAATGAACCAATCAATATATAAAATAAATAGTACTAATGGTAAACTGAAGTGTATTAAACTCACATAAGTCTACTTCAACTTTTAAAAATTAATCAATATAAATGATGAATTAATGCAGATCTCTCACCCTGTACAAAACTCACAGGAAATGGATCAAGAACCTCACCATTAGGCTTGCTATCCTGAATCTTATAGAACAGAAAGCAGTGAGAATGCTGGGGAACATTGCACAGGAAAAGACCTTCTGCATCAGACCCCAGTTAGCACAGGTATTAAAAACAAGAATTAATACGTAGATGTCATGAAACTAAAATGTTTCTATATAGCAAATGATACCACCATTCCACTTGCAGAATTACAGAATGGGGAAAACATGTACCAGATACAGCTTACAGAGTGTTGCTATCTAGAATATGCAAAGAACTAAAACAGAAATATCAAGAAGTAAATATCAATCCAACTTAAAAAATGGGAATTATTTGGCTGCTCTAGCCAAATGGTAGTAGTGGGTTTTCTTCTAAGATCGGTGACTTCACTCTTCCTGACTAGCTGAGTAGATTTCTATTACTGGGAAGATTTTCTCTCTTGACAAGTGGACCTTGAGTCCAATTAGACAGCTCTTTGCTACCACCAGCACAAGTGCACTCATTGTTCTTTTATGGGTGATCTTGCCATGGTGGTTATTGTTGTAGTTCAAAGGTGTTCAGAAGAAGGGGACAAAAGAAGATCTGGAGAGAGGAAAAGGAAAGTAGGAAGTAATGTAACTGTATTTTAATTAAAATATATTAAAAATAACAAAATAGTTCAAATCTGGACGTGGAGCTAAAAGAGCACTTCTCAAAAGATGAAATCATTTCAAAACTTGTTCAGCATCGTCAACATCCTTAGCCATCATGGGAATGCCAGAATACAGCAAATACAGAGGCGAATGTCAGCAGCAAACCACTGAACTGAGAATAGGACCCCGTTGAAGGAATCAGAGAAAGAACTGGAAGAGCTTGAAGGGGCTCGAGACCCCATATGTACAACAATGCCAAGCAACCAGAGCTTCCAGGGACTAAGCCACTACCTAAAGACTATACATGGACTGACCCTGGACTCTGACCTCATAGGTAGCAATGAATATCCTAGTAAGAGCACCAGTGGAAGCGGAAGCCCTGGGTCCTGCTAATACTGAACCCCCAGTGAACTAGACTGTTGGGGGAGGGCAGCAATGGGGAGGGTGGGAAGGGAACACCCATAAGGAAGGGGGGGGGGGGATGTTTGCCGGAAAGGAAAGGAATAACACTCGAAATGTATATATAAGAAATATTCAAGTTAATAAAAAAAAAAAAAAAAAAAAAAAACTTGTCAAGGGCAGATTTGGCATCTATGTAGTGGGTAAACTGAGGCAGGCAGCCATTAGGGGTCAGTGATTAGAACTGCTGACTGGGGTAGATCCAGATACCTACAGGAGCTACTGCCAAAGGAAGCCAGCAAACATTTTCAGAGGGAACACAGCTTGAACTACTGGTGGTGGCACTTCCTGTGGCCAGCAGAAAACCTATGAACTATTTTAACTCCTTGAGGGCCAGCAAGAAAGAGTAGGAAAGAGAGAAAATTAACACACACACACACACACACACACACACACACACACACGAGTGGAAGAATCAAAAGGCAGAGTCCAATAACTTCATACTCACCCACGTACATGCACAGAATGGTTAGAGCAAAGCTCCAGCAAGCGTACACTAAATATTTCACCATTTCACACATATATAAATACACACACTTGGTGGATGGAACAAGCTCCAATACATACCCAGACAAGCCTTACATATATACATACATACACACAGCTGATGGATAGAAGGAACAATATTGCAGCCCCCAGTCACACAAACCGTACACATAAACATACATACATATCGTTAATGGATGGAAAGAACAATGCTGTCCCCCACCACAGAATCATACAAACTTTACACGTGCACATGGTTGACAGAAAAAAATAGTGGATAAAGTCTCATTTGCATATGGGGAAAGTAGATTACTTATTCACTGTTGTCTTGGTGGCTGTGCAGACTGGTGTAAAAATTACAGAAATCAATGAGGGCTTTACTTTAAGAAAAATTAAAATAGATCTACCACATGCTCCAGCTACACCAATCTATGGCCTATATCTCCAAAGATTCTAAATCTTACCATAGACCTACTTGCTTACCCAGTTTCATCTTTGTTCTATTGCCTGTACCAGAGAATTGAAACAGTCTAGGAAAACATCATTCTGAGTGCGACAACCACTGAAGCCAAGAAAAATAAAGATTTCTCTCATCCATGGATGCTAGCTTTGGATCTTCAGACATGTCATTTGCAATAACCGAAGAATTCAGCAAATTACCAAGAGGCCATAGGGGAGAGGTTCCATGAGGGGAGGTGGAAAGAGATGGTCGAAAATCTTAAATGGGATTGACAGAACAAAAGGAGTTAAAGAATGGGAAGTGGCAAGTCAGAAAAATAAGGAATTTGGGAAGGAATAAATAACTTAAGACTTTATAAAACCCTATGAAAACTCCTTATTGAAATCTATCTACAATTGCAGATGTGTTCCTAAATATATACATGTACATACATACACATATGAACAAAGGGTTAAATCAAGTTACTTTTTAATGGGGCAGCTATTCCCCCACTTGGTACCACATCCATTTGTGTGTGTTTACCTAACAAGGGTAACACACACACACCCTTGAAAGAATTCGTCATGGACCTCTCCTAACTTCCTGAATTCAGCGGAGAGAAATAATCTTTCTCTTTAAAGAATTTTTTCGTAGCCGCCTATGTCTCCCAAGAACATAAATAGTTGCCCCACTTCTGAGAGTGTTCTGATTTTTCTTGTCACTCCATCTCACCAGGTAAAAATGACGCTTACTTTACAGCTATTCTCCCTCAGTACGTTTCTCCAGAATTTCCTGGATTTCAAATGATAAACCTATCACTAATAGTTTTCTCCTTTACTACATCAGTCTCCTCTAGCTGCTTTCAAACTACTTCAATGTCTTTGATATCCACAACATTGTTACTTACTAGCATGTATTTCTTTGTGTTCATTAAATTTAGTCTTCCAATGACATCAATTTGTAGACATAGAGTCTGATTTTAAATGTTCGAAGTTTATATGCATCGTCTCTTTGTGCACCTATCCACCTTTAATTCCTCTCTTTCTGAACACTGCCATAAAAGAAAGTTTCCACTCAGTGGTTCATCATACTTGTACATTCTAATATTTTATATTTCCTCAATGAGACTGCGTATATTTTCACCGATAGCCAGAGTGTTAGGAAGTGTTTCTTGAAGCAAAATTTAAGTCATGATTAAGTTACTGTTTGTGTCAGTTTTCATGTCCTTATTATCTCAGGATTGACACCTATCATCTGAAATTGCTTTTCAAACATACATGATAGATGAGCAAATTTTTACAGAGATCTAGAAAGATTTGCTTGGTGCTGTGTAGATGTTCAGAATCTACTTTTAGACTCATCAGACACGCAAGGGAGGGGGGCTTCTCAGTCCTGGGAGGCAGGATTTGGAGCCACAGTTAGACTCTTTATCATCTGACTTGGCTAGTACATGTGGCCTTGCCACGGCTAGATGTTGATAAAAGTTTTACTTCTCAGTTAAGTCTCTTTAAAAGGTTTCCCAGGCTACTCCACTAGGAGTGAAGTTGGAATTGATGTAGAATTCATGCTATAGTGAAGTCTGAATTTGCCCTGTGTAAGGTGAGGAAGTTGTCACTGTTCCATGGAGAAAGGCAAATCCACTTGTCCATTTGTAGTTTCTGACCCTATCCCTATGGTGATACAGCACACAAGTCTAAACTGTACATGTTGTATTCTTTTATGAGTTGGGGTAGGATAAACACTTTCCTTGGGGCTTAACTAGTGTAGACTAGATTGCTTATTTTTATTTTTTTTAAGATTTCATATATACTATATTTACATTATTCCTCACTTCTCTTCCCATGTCTTCTCAACCAGGCTGACTCAAATTCATGGCTTCTTCTTTAGTTACTATTGCTATAAATCTATAAACAAATACACACACTCACACACATATACAGTATATGTTATATACTGGATGGATAATACAATATATGTATATATAATATAAAACAATATAATAATATATAATAATATAATATTATTATTAAGTATATTGTCATTGCTCTTAGGTACCCAATTTGTTTGGTGTTAAGACTATTGCTGAAGGAATTATGTACCTGAGTGAAAATATGGAGAAATAATAACAATAATATAATTATATGTGTATACATATATACATACACAAACACAACATACACACACATATCCGGCTGAGTCCATCTAGTGTTGCCCTCTTACGTATATGTACAGATAGGACCATTGCTATTAGGTAACCAACTAGGGAATGAGTTGTTACAACAGTCATTTATTTCCCCCAGCTCTTTATCTAGCTGGGTTCAGGGGAGGCTGCAACGTTGCCCCTTTCTGCCCTGACACGTCACATTTGCTGTTGCTATTGCTTGTTTTTGTAGTTTGTCAATTTCTAAACACCCAGTCCTATGCTGGGACTATTTTTGCCTCACACCACACATTGGTTTTCTGGGTAGATGATATCTTCAGTTTCAGTGTGGAATATTGGAGGAAGGGGGCTCATCCAGTGTTCTAGAGATTTCTAGGTTCTTAGCAAAGTACCATTTTCTCACTTTTAGACTTTAATGTTTGTTTTACAGGTAATGTTCAGGAACTTTAGATTTAACTTAAGGGTAGATATATGGACAAAAAAGCTTACTAAAAATTCTGGAAGCAACAGTCCTCTTTGATTTATTTTTCTTTTTGAATTATATGCCCAGAAATAGTGAAACAGTATGCAAAATGGGGGATATGCTTCAAAGGTAAAACTGTAATACCCAAGGTATTTCAAAAGGATGAGAGTATTTGGTAATATGTTAAAATTTATGGTAAATCCACAAAACTTATTCAAAAAGATTTGGAGATCAATCTGAAAACACATTTAAAATTATGATCCAAAGTAAAGAACCACGAATATAAAATAAATGCTTTAAAAGTAACATTACTAAAACTCTTACTTTGCCAATGTCAATCTGGAAGGTAAAATAGTTAAACTGAATTGACAAAATGTTACAATTCCGAATTGTGGAAAAAGGACAGGGTTACATATGTGGTTTATATAATATATGGATAAATATGACAATTTCTAGAAACCAACTCTAAGTTTTATAGAAAACAATAATTTCAAATTAGTACGTTGGAGCAAAAACCCCCAAATTTTCCAACACTGCATCATTTCCAGTCCACGTGGAATAATGAATCATGACAGGGTGCTGGGTTTCCAGCTGCCTCAGTGTGAGATATCTTAACTTCTTGTAAATGAACTGCATTCAGATGGGGAATGAGTATATAATTTTTTAGAGTAAAAGCTCCCAGTCTTTGGCTTTCCTAAGGGTCTGGGCCAATGAGGCATGGGGACTCTTTCAAGTCCAAGCCTCCCTCTGAGTCAAGCCTTGTGTAAGAAAGCCTCTCTATAACAACTCAGAAATTACCTCATGTATTTTCTCCTTTATCCCGCTAGTCTTTTACAGAGTGGTAACATATTCCTCAAGAATGTAGAAGGATTTATGCTACCCCCAAGTGCAGTAATATGTTCAGCCTTCCACTGTCCCTAATAATGTCGATTTGCCATGATTTCTCAAGATTTTCTTTTTCATTCGGTGATAAACACATGGACATCATGATGCAAATTCATAAGGGACACCAGCTAGGTTGGTATAAATTTTTCAAGAGATTTTAAACCCAGGGGGTTTCTTTGCATATTATTTCATCCTTCCAAGTGTTTTAGCAGCATACATGTCTCTAAGCATTAATCACATAATAAGTATTATCTGTCATGCACCAAAGTGGATTAAATTAGAATTTAGCAATCTGTGAGACGGTTTATACACGTTTCCTCACCACAACTACCTTTTCCTGTCTACAGGGTACTTCCTGCCGTCCTTTTAAGGATTTTAAAGATTCTGCTTCAACATAGTTTGTTAAAATATCACCATGTTTCCAAGGCAAATAGGGAGTAAGTCTGTCAGGGCAGCCATTACTTGTGAATAATTGTCTTCCTATCGGTTGTCTCCCCCACAAAACATTTGGTGAGGCTTCTTGAAACTAGGACTGGGTGTTCTAAATCACATCTACTTCTCAAAGTGTGTACCAAACACAGTACACACTTTGCATCAAATTGCATCAAAACAGGGTTGGGTGTCAAGAATGTCACTGTGCATTTACCCTGATCCTTGTAGCACATTCTGGAAAGTAGGTTAAGAAAGTCACAAATGGAAATACTCATAATTGGGTTTTCTAATGTTAGGTAGATAGCAAGAAATTAAGAGGCTTAAAGATAATTAGAGCTAGCCAAGTCTCTTGTAACCCATACTTTGCAACATCAAACATGTCATCAAAGGACTCAACTTACTGGTCAGAGAAATGGGCCGTGGCAGAAGATGTACCCTCCTGAGTTACCTAAACAGTCATAATGGGCAACTTCCTAAACCTGGTCCCAGGAGCCTTATACAATTGTTTTCTAGCAAAAGTTTCTGTGCGCCCTTACCTCAGTAGTAAGAGCTAAATTGACAGCTATTCTCAGTCCTAGCTCACAGGGAAGCAGACAGGGAACAAGGGTGAGGCCCTGGCAATAGTATGCACCTCAGTAAAATAGAATATTAGCTGGCTAAGTTGCTTGTCAAACTTTTGAATTTGTGAATACAGTTTTTAGGTTATTTATATTATCATGGGTATTACTTAAAACTATAGATCTTTTAAACCAATTACAATGCTCTCACTAGCAAATACTATAATTAATTTTATATTGCTTGCAAAATTCTATTCATGCTATTCATGTAGAGCAATTGGTACAGGGTAATGCATTTGGATATAAAATAAAAAATATGTATAGGCTAGAAATAAACATTCCACTCATGTGCTTCAAATTAAATAAATTGATACGAATATATTTAATATGCTCTGAATGTTGACAGATTTCCATATATAACATAGTGATCAATTCCCTTTACAATATTTGGGAATCTGAAGTTTTCAACACGGCTTTAAGGGTTCCTGTTCATTCAGTCGTAGGAAGAGTAGGAAGGGTTAAAAATTGATTGAGAATCAAGAACAGATATTTATCAAGTGATATCTCATAAATACATAATAAAACAATATAATAATAAAATCATGTTTAAAAGATGGCTTTGCAGAGCTGAATGAGGTTTATAAATTCGCATTATGTACACTGTAGTTCTGTGAATGATAACTGTCCCCCGTAGGCTCAGGCCTTTGAAGACTTGTTCTCTTTGGCAGTGCTGTTTCAGAAGGTTTAGGAAATGTAACCTTGCTGGAGGAAGTGTGTCCCTGGAGGCCATATTGGAGTTTATAACCTTTGCCCATTTCTAGCTTGCTCTCTGCTCTAGGCTTGTGGTAAAAGTTGTGATCTTTCAGCTTTCTACTTCTGTGGCCATGCCTGCTTCCTTCCTCCCTGTGGTGATGGACGCTAATCCTCTGAATAAACTCTTCCTTCTTTCTGTAAGTTGCTTTCATCTGATGTATTATCGTAGCAGTTGACAAGGCAGTGCTGCACAGAACACATAACCTTTTAGAAGCAGCTAGGCCACCGTGGTGGAAATATAGGTAAATGAGATGATTCATACAAATATCAATAATCTGAAGCCCTGAAGTGCGTGCTGACAGGAGCCTAATATAACAGTCTCCCAAGAGGCTCTGATAGAGCCTGACAAATACAGAGTCCGAGGCTCACAGCCAACCATTGGACTGAGAATAGGGACCCCAGTGGAGAAGTTAAAGAAAGGACTGAAGGAGCTGAAGAGGTTTGCAGTCCCATAGGAAGAACAACAATATCAACCAACAATAAGCCCCAGAGCTCCCAGGGACTAAACCACCAACCAGAGTACACATGGAGCAACCCATGGCTCCAGCAGCATATGTAGCAGAGGAGGGCCTTGTAGGGCATCAACTAGAGGAGAGGACCTGGGTCCTGTGAAAGCTCTTTTCCCCAGTGTAGGGGAAGGCCAGGGTCCAGCTGAGAGGTGAGAGGAGGCAGGTGGGTGGGGGAACACCCACATAGAAGCAGGGGGAGGGGAAGGGGATAATGGGGTTCCTGAAGGGGAAACAGGGAAAGGGAATAACATTTGAAATGTAAAGAAAGAAAATATCCAATAAAAGAAAAGAAAAAAATTCTTGATGTTTAAATTCAGTTCCCATGGAAAGAAGCATTTAAGGGCCACATGATCGAACTGAAAACTCATTTGTATCAACTCATAATGTACTTTGAAGTTTCTATCTCTCCTTGCTCTTTCAAAAATCTCATGTATATATTCTAGTATTTTCTCTTACACACAGGCGCAATATGTGAACATTTTCATTTGGCAGGAACGAATCATTTAGAAAATGCAAAACCAGAAATCCTTGTGTTCTTTAATTAGGAATCCAGTGAAGTATGGATAAAAAGCCATTTATATGAGGTTCTAATTTCTTTGGTGCCTTTTGTTCTCCACAATTCTCAGATGAATTTTTTGACATTCTCTTTAGCAGTCCAAGAGAGACAGAATAGCACAAGGCTTAGACCCGCAACATCTGGAGGCAGGCTTATTGGCTTTGTGTTAGAGGATTGCCTTGAGAAAATTAATTAAGCATTCAATACTAGCTGCACTCCTTTTTATTTATTGAAACTTGTATTGAGATACTGCTCAGTGACATCAGGTTTGAAGAAACAAATCAACAATTCCATGTACAAATTCCCAGTTACTTCCAATGGTAACATTTCACAAAATTAAGTATAATATCAAAATGTATGATGTTGATGTGTTGATGATTATCTACTTATCATGCTCCGGTATCTCTAACCTGTATTCACTTTCATATTATATATATATATATATATATATATATATATATGTGTGTGTGTGTGTGTGTGTGTGTGTGTGTGTGTATGTGTGTGTGTATGTCAGATACATAAAAACATATAACATGTACATATTTCATTTATCTCCTATATAATATATTTCATGTATAATGAATATATATCTATATATTATATACATATTCTATGCACAACAATAATGTATATGTTATATATATTATATATGTTATATATATACATATATATATATACAGAGATTTTATTTGAACTTTCTTTTTTTTAATTTATTAATTTATTAATTTCTTTACTTACATTTCAAAGGTTATTCCCCTTCCCGGTTTCCTGTCCATAAGCCCCATTTCCCTCCCCCCTCATATGGGTATTCCCCATATAATCCCCCTTATTGTTCCCCCATATTCCTCTGCACTGGAGATCCAATCTTGGCAGGACCAAGGGCTTCCCCTTCCCCTGGTGCCCCAATAAGGCTATTCTCTGCTACATATGCAGTTGGAGCCCTGGGTCAGTCCATGTATAGTCTTTCGGTAGTGGTTTAGTCCCTGGAAGCTCTGGTTGGTTGGCATTGTTGTTTTATGGGGTTGCAAGCTCCTTCAACTCTTTCAATACTTCCTCTAATTCCCCCCAAGGGGGTCCTGTTCTCAGTTCACTGGTTTGCTGCTAGCACTGACCTCTGTATTGGATATGCTCTGGATGTGTCTCTCAAGAGAGATTTATATCCTGTCACTTTCAGCATGCATTTTCTAGCTTCATTAATCTTATCTAGTTTTGGTGGCTGTGTATATATGGGTCACATGTGGGTCAGGCTCTGAATGGCCTTTCCTTGAGTCGCTGCTCTAAACTTCACTTCCATATCCCCTCCTATGGACATTTTTTTCTCCCTTTTAAGAAGGAGTGGGAGCATCCACATTTTGGTCATCTTTCTTCTTGAGCTTCCTGTGGTCTGTGGATTGTACCTTGAGTAATTCGAACTTTTTAGCTAATATCCACTTATCAATGAGTGCATACCAAGTGTGTTTTTCTGTGATTGAGGAACCTCACACTCAGGATGCTATTTTCTAGTTCATTCCATTTGCCTATGAAATTCATGAAGTCATTGTTTTTGATAGCTGAGTAGTACTACATTGTGTAGATGTAGCACATTTTTTTAATCCATTCCTCTGTTGAAGGGAATCTGGGTTCTTTCCAGCTTCTGGCTATTATAAATAAGGTTGCTATGAACATAATGAAATATATATGTATGTATATATGTATATATATGTATATATATTGAATATATATATTTACACAATTTTATCCCATTTTGTTTTGGGTGTTTATGATCGCCATAATGTTAATTGAATCATCACCAGCCTTTTTGAAAATCGCAATCATCTCTGTTCTTTCTGTTGCCTGCAACAAAAACTGATCTTTCCTTTTTAAAATTATGTTTTTACATTTTAAAGTTGCATGGTATAATGCTTTTGTGTCTGGGTACTGTTCTTTCTTTCAAAGTTATTTTATGGAGATTCATGAAAGTTATTACATGAACCTAATTGGCTGCACCTGAATGTAATTGCTGCACAGATCTTCCTCATATCTTGATAGCAAAATTTGATTTGTTTTTGACTCTTGGAAAACTACTTGGTCTATTTCAAATATTAAGTCACTGCAGGTAATATGATTAGGTTTTCTGCAAACCTAACTTTTCGTTTTATCTGGGGTGCATACTTCAGAGGATGGTCCAGGCTGCACCTTGTGAAAAATGGACTTAAAAGAATTGCCAGAATATTACAGATTTGGCTGTGTCACTTTAAACTTGCAGTAGGGATATATTGACAAGCCAGTTTCTTAGCAATCTGAATGAAACCTGAAATTCATGTCTTTCAAAATTCAATTAAATTTACATTTCATGGATAAATGAAAAAAAAAGATATGAACACATCATTGAGAAACTATGTCCCATTTCTACATATGCATACATTGCTTATTGTTGCAATGAATCTCATTTGTCTATTTATCATTTATGGATTGTGGTTATGCTGTGATTCTTATATTATGTTCTATTGCCCAGAGTTTTGTTGTTTCACATATTATACTTAAATTAATCTATTAGTATTTACATTTTGGTTGTAAGAAGGGTTTTTTTTAATAGTTTGTAGGATCTCATACATTCTAGACTGCCTTCTTTTGTTGTTGTTGTTCCTTTTTTCTTTACCTTCTTTATTGGATTAATTTTTATTTACATTTCAAATGTTATTCCCTTTCCTGGTTTCTTGACCATAAACCCCCTATCGCATCCCCCTCCCCTTCTTCTGTAACAGTATCCCCCCTCCCCAAGCACCTCTTTCCCACCTCCCCACTTCGACATTACCCTACACTGGGGGGATCCAACTTTGGCAGGAAAAAGGGCTTCACCTCCCATTGGTGCCCAACAAGGCCATCCTCTGCTACATATGCAGCTGGAGCCATGGGTCAGTTCATGTATAGTCTTTGAGTAGTGATTTAGTCCCTGGGAGCTCTGGTTGGTTGGTATTGTTGTTCTTATGGGGTTGCAAGCTCCTTCAGCTCCTTCAATCCTTTCTCTAATTACCGCTAACATTTGCCTCTGTATTTGTCACGCTCTGGCTAAGCCTATTAGGAGATAGCTATTCAGGATCCTGTCAGCACACACTTTTTGGCTTTATCAATATTGTCTAGTTTTGTTGGCTGTGTGTGTGTGTGTGTGTGTGTGTGTGTGTGTGTGTGTGTGTGTTTGTGTATGGGCTGGCTCCCCAGGTGGGGCAGGCTCTAAATGGCCATTCCTTCAGTCTCTGCTCCAAACTTTGTCTCCATTTCCCCTCCTATGAATATTTTTGTTCTCCATTTTAAGGAGAACTGAAGCATCTGCTCTTTGGACTTCCTTCTTCTTGAACATCCTGTGGTCTGTGGATTGTATCTTGGCTAATTTGAGATTTGGGCTAATATCTACTTATCAGGGAGTGCATACAATGTGTGTTTTGGGTTTTTTTTTTTTTCTGTGATTGCATTACCCCACCTAGGATGACTTTTTTCTAGTCCCATCCATTTGCCTATGAATTTCATGATGTCATTGGTTTTGATAGCTGAGTAGTACTCCATTGTGTAGATGTACCACATTTTCTGTATCCAAGCTCATTTTGTTGAGCATGTCCTTGGTCCTTTCCTCTACCTTCTGAGTGCTTAAATTAGAACTCAGTGCCCCATGCTCACTGTTATGAGGAATGAATCCAGGACACTCTGGGTGAGAAGCAAATGTGTTTCCAACTGAGCCGGAGTCCTTGCCCTTCAAGCTGTGCATCTTACATCAAAGTTCATTTTTATTCTTGGCTCACGAATGTCTGTTATCTCACTATTTATTGACTTTTTAAAAAATTGTTTTACTATTTTTAAAAAGTGACTTTTTTGTATGTTTATGAGGTTCTGCATATTTTATGCTTTTTGACCACTGAACTTTTGTTAGCAAGATCTCTATACGGCATGTTTGAAGAGAACTTTGACTTGGCCAGAATCTTCTAGCACCTTTGCATAGTTCAATTGTTTTAATTTTTACTTCTTTATTATTTTATTTGTTTACACTTCAAATGTTGTCTTCCTTCCCAGTCTACCCTCCATGAATCACGCATCCCATACCCCTCTCTTTAACCTCCAATAGGCTGCTCTCCCACTTACCCACCCACTCTAGCATCCCTCTTTACTTGGGATTCAAGCCTACATAGGACCAAGTGCCTCCCTTTCCACTGTTGCTAGATAAGGCAGTCCTCTGCTACGTATGTAGCAGGATATGGGGACTGGCCCATGTATATATACTCTTTCATTGGTTGTTTAGTCCTTGGGAGCTCTGAGGGGACCTAGTTCATTGATATTGTTCTTACTTTGGGGTTGAAATTCCCTACAGCTCCTTCAGTCCTTTCCCTAGCTCTTCCATTGAGGTCCCCAGGCTCAGTTCAATGGTTGCCTGTGAGTATCTCCATCTATCTTAGTTAGGTGCTGGCAGAGCCTCTCAGGACAGCCATACCAGACTCCTGTCTGCAAGCGCTTCTTGGCATCAACCATAGAGCTGTGGTTTTGTGTCTGCAGATGGGATGGATCCCAATGTGGGGCAGTATCTGGATGAGGTTTTCTTCAGTTTCTGCTCCATTTTTGTCCCTGAGTTTCTTTTAGACAGGAATAATTCTGGCCTGAAATTTTTCAGATGGGTGGGCATCCCCATACCTCATCTGCAAGAGTTAGGGGAAGGACTATTTGGATGGTGTGTGTGTGTGTGTGTGTGTGTGTGTGTAGGTTTGAGAGTTCTTTGTAGATTTTGTCAGATTTATAGTTGGCTAAGATTCCCTGACTTTATAGGCTATATCTTCATTCTGTAGTTTGGTCACGTTGTTATACAATCCTGTTTCCCAGTTTCAGGAATCATGTTCTGTGCTCTTAGAGTCCCTTTCAGAACCTCCTTGCCTAGGCAAGTACCAGCAAGCATTTCCCCCCCTGTTTTTCTGTATCACTTTCAGGGAAAGGTCTTACATTGAGATGAGATCTTTTAAGAATTTTGAATTATTGAAGAGGCTGTCTTTTTTGCTCCCAGTGTGTGTTTTTGACATCTCTGTAAAAGACTAGGTGACTCTAGCTGTGGATTTCTCTCTGCATCAGTGATTCTATTCCATTGACGTTCCTATCTACTTTGTGTCAGCACCACTGTGTTGTTTGTTTGGCTCTGTGGTATAATTTGAGATTGGGGACTGAGATACTGCAGTGATGGTTTTTCTACACGGGACTGCTTTGTCTAGTTGATAGCTTTTGTGCTTGTGTCTGAATTGTAGGATTTTATCTGTGAAGACTGACATAGTGAATCTGCTGGAGATCTTACAGAATCCGTAGCACCTTTTGGTAACATAGAAGAATGTTCTATGGTACAATTCAGCCAGTCGGTGTGAGGCAGGCAAGCATAGACAACAGCTTAACAATCTGGGGTTCCATGTGATTTTAGGCTTTGCACAGTTAATGAATTATTAACTAACTATGCAAATTAAACCATTCAACATTCTCAGACCTTATTTTTGTACACACTCCAGTTCTAAATACTGTACCCAACTAACTGCTAGCAAAGCAGGGCCCCCACCTATGTCAAGCTGTACGTACATATACTCCCTTAAGCACAGTGGAATAACTTTCTCCTGTTAACAACCATTTGACTCATACAGATACTTTTCAATTCCACTCCTCTTGCATCTCTATACAGAGCATTAAAGGGCTGATCCAGCATGAAATGGTTTGGTGTTTGGCATAAATTCATAATCAGGCAAGTGCTGTCTTCAAAGTAAACTTTTAGGAAAAGAAAAGCACCCACTTACCATCTTAGATTCATGCATAATTGGGAGTGTAAATGATTAAAATGTAGATGTATTTATTAGGTGACAATACATGGACAGTGCGTACATGGTTATATAAATTAATTTGTCAATCAGAATAGAAAGCTATCCCTACTATGCCCCTAAGCAATTAAATTTCTCATCCTCTTTAACATCATAAAAGGAATTTATAAATAATAATAGATGTCCTTATGTACCTTTACTCATGTGACCCATTGTCAAACTTTACTACGTATTCCTCTTTACCCCGGCATACTACTATTTTCCTCTGAATAATATTACCTTGCTACTCTGAACATCTTTTTGCCTTTATTTCAATGCATTGCATGTAATGCCAAGAACTTAGAAAGACCCAGTCCAGATCCTGATGATGAAAAACAGATGAGAACAGAAAAATGTTCTAGTTTTGGGGGTTTTCTACAATTATTTCTTCAGTGTCTTAAAATTTCCATTCTAAAGAGTTCTGTAACTTTAATTGGGTGTATCCCTAGGTTTATGATGTGTTGTGGGTATTCCGAGTGAGATTTCTTTATGTGTTCTTCCGTAGGTCCATTGTTAGGATGTAGGAAAGATCCTGACTCACTATTGTGGGTTTTATTTATTTTTTTATATCTCTCTATGTTGATGAACATATTTATTCTCTCTAATAGTGTTCTAGTAGATCTTTCAAGGTTTCACGTGTAGGGTTTCATTTACACATAGGAATGTTTTGATTCCTTCGTGTTTGTACACCTTTAATTCTTGGGTTACTGCTCCAGCCAAGTCTTGACAACTTTATTGACTAAAACACAGATATTGGGCACATTCGTTCTGCTTCTGATTTTAGAAGAAAATCACTCAGGTTTTCTTCCTTTAGTATAATATTGACTCTAGATTCTGTAAAATAATGCCTTTAGTATGTTCTAGTTAGCTTCTTTTGTTCTTAATTTATTCTTTTTTTTAAAAAAAAACATGATATGAAGTTGTACTTTCTTAAAAGTACCTTTTTCCATCCATCAAGTGTAAAATTTCTTTACCTATTCCTGTGTATTTTCTTTATTATATTTATTGATCTGCATTTGTTACATTTACATTCTATCTCAACAATGAAATATATAAAGGACACTTATAGATTAGAAATATTCATAAAACTGAAATTCATAAAATGTATATAGAATCCTGTGGAGTTAAATATTTGTTTGAGGAGTAATATAGAAAATGTCATGAATTTGCACATTATCTTTGCACAAAGGTCATATCAACTTTCTTGCTGTAAGTATAATTTTTAGCCTACATTCTAACAGAAGTGAACACTGTTATCTATTGTTTAGAAAGCTAGGTTTGTAACAGGTAACCTTCAGTTAAGGATAACTCCATTCAAAGACAGAGTCACAGACAATTTACATTTACAGGGGAAAAATCAAACCAAATACATATATACAAAATTTAAAACATAGCAAGTATGAACATTTTATGTTTTCCTGTGAGACCAGTGCTGTCTTAGTAAAAAAAAATGACAAAAAGCATCATAAAGCCCGATAGATTATCTCCTATGAATATAACGGTAAAGATCCTTAACTCAAGTTTTAGCAGCAAATCAAATTTATCCAAATGGGAGTGGTGCAGGAATTTAAAGCAGATTTAGTATTGCTATAATCAGCAAAGGAATAATAAAGCAGTGTTAGTATGAAAACACACAGGTCTGAATATAACATGGACTCTAGAAACAAATCCATGTGTTTAAAGTAACCTACTGCTTGAGTTTTCTAGTAGCACACAATGGAAACAGAAAATTCTCTTTGACATATATATGGCAGTAGAAAAAAATTGGTAGAAAAAATAGACTAACAACACCATGTACAGAAATCTATTTAAACTCTATTAAAAGCTCAGATATAAGACCTAATACTTCAAAATTAGTAGAAAAAAAGTACAGCACAAACCTCTTTTACTTTCCTCTTAGGAATACTATTTCGATATACAATGAAAATTAGAGACAATAAAGGCAAAAATAAAATAAGGTTTATATGAAGCAAAAATCTTCAACACAGAAGGAAAACTATTTGCAGAGTAAAAAATAATCTGTAGAAATGGAGAAATATTTAAAAAAATACATCTGATATAGATTATCACTCAACTCGTAGACAGGATGTATGCAGCCAAATTAAAAATGAAAGTAATTTAAAAGTACTTAAGTAAAACATCTAATAAGAAGGTATTCATATAATTACAGAACATATAAAAAATACCCAAAAGAAGGTGGCTTTGGGGGAAAGTAGCTCAGACTTACATGGACTTTGTTCTTGCTCTGCTCTCTGTAGTGAGAAACAAGGTCCCAGTGCCTGGAGAGATGGCTCACTGGGTGAGAGCACTTCCTGCTCTTATATGCATCTGAGATTGCCTCCCAACATAGAAGCACTGCCTTACCATCATTCAGAACTCAAGTTCAAGGACCCAAAGGACTCTTTTCCCTTCTCTGACCTCTGCAGACCCTATTTCCTATAGGTATTGCATAGAAAGCAAAGATAATGACTATTGACACGTGAATGAAGAGTGAAAATACAAGATCGATCCGCCATAGTAAATAAGGAAATTCCCATCATTTTTGACATGGTTGAAAATGGCAAACTAAATAATTACATTTACCCAATGGGAACTCTAAAATTGATTCATAGAAGCCAAGCAAAATTTCCAAGCTATAAGGGGTAGACTGAAGGGAAAAATGGAGAGATTTGATCAAGATTCTCACAAGTTAAATATGTTCTGAATAATTAATACACAACATTTGCATAACAATTTGTAGTGATGGATTTTAAGATAGTATTTTTACCAAGAAACTATATTTTAGTGTTCATATCACATATTAAATAAACAAACACTGGAAAGGGAATGGGAGTTATGTATGAAAAGGAGCCGGAGGAGGAAGGAGATCACTTAAAAGATAGAGAACGGACATGGAAAATTTCAGCATTCACTTAAATAAAAGTCAATAAAATTTCAAATATGTGGAAATATAAACATACTTAACTCTAAAACCTCCTTATAAAACACCCATAGTTAATACTACACTTAATAAAATAGTGCTTGCCTATAGAAATCAGAAACATATCTGTTCTCCTGACTTCTGTAAAAGGTTGCATTGTATTAGCCAATGTAAGAGAGAAAATGAACAGTGACATTCAAGCAGGAAAAAGAAAATTCATCTCTGCATTCACAGACAGCATGGTCTCCTTATAGATGTAATCTTATCGAATAATTGTACTATATACATGTAATCTTTGTTCAGGATTAAGTCATATTCATCCCTATATGGAAACCCGTATGCCTTTCCATGTTCAACTATCATGCCTAACACCATAAATGTACCCAATTACTATAGGCTAATAAAAAGAAAACTAATTATTTTTCTTTGAACAATTCTTCTTCAGATGGTGCTTTTTTAAAATCACATCACCAAACAAGAAACAATGCATATTTTGAGATGCAGTGTTAACTTTCGGTCATTAGCACAAGACACGGGGGAGCAGTCATTTATCCTGCAAACATTTCACTCGTTTTGACTCTAGATACCCAGTAGCCTGCTTTTCCTACTGTCTTCTTAGCACGTTCACTCTTTTATTGTTCATCTCTCTGCATCTTAATATGACAAGTGCAAATCTCACTGGGATTAGTATATGAATTTTCCAGGGATTGTCAACATTTTTATGCTGATTCCTGCAGCATTTACATTTTTACTTTTGTCTTCCACCACAGGGAAATCTAGTTTTCAAGGGCAGGAAGGAGGGTGGATGTGGAGGGGGAACACCCTTATAGAAGAAGGGGAGGGGGATGGGATAGGGGGCTTATGTCCGGGAAACCAGGAAAGGGAATAACAATGTAAATAAAATATCTAATAAAATGGAAAAAATATTTCAGTGAGATTATAAATACTTCATATATAACTTGTCAAATACGCTGTTTCCACACACTTTCTTACCTATCTTCTGTGTAGATGTGAAGTCCTTTTTTTTTTCCTCAGTTCAAATTTTGACCTGGCTCCTTCTTAACATCACATCTTGGGGGCGAAGGTGGGGGCAGAAAATCTAGGTTTCTTTTCTTTCAAAGGTACAGAGTACTTGCTTATTTAATTCCACACTTCATCCGGTTCACTTCGAAAACTATTTATCTATATTTCATTCTCTCTTCTAATGCTACTCACAGTTCACTGGACTCGGCTCATTCTGGACATACTGATAAATGCAGAACAGTTCGGTGTGTACAGCTGTGGGGAAAGCTACAGTGTGTTTCCCCAAGGAGTAGCGAACTCCAATGTTATGTAAGTGCTGTGGATACAAGGCCAGGCTAATTAAATATTAAATCACACAGGAAAGTCATAACCGTCTGAGATGAAAGACAATGTAGTCTTGGCTGAATTTGCCCACCTTTGCCTCGTTTTGCCATCTCTAACAGCGTGAAGCAGCAGGCATATTGAAACAGTGAGTTATTTGACAAACCACCCATAATTCCTTTCGAAAAAGAACTGTGCCTACTTTTCGGCTGCTTCTCAGTACCTAGAAGACCGGCTGATTGAAAGGAAGCAGACAACACATGTAGCTAAACTGGAACGCTATTCTTTTTTGCACGGAAGAAATATTGACAGTAGGTCAGGGAAAATTTAGATGTTATGAGATCTCAGATAGTTTCCAATATGGAGGTGACAAAACATTCTGCAGGTCAACTCAAATATTCATGAAGTCATTTTTCAATATTTTAAAGTTGTGCATCTAAGGGAATATAAATTATTCTCTGTAACACACTGAAAAAAACAAATCAAGTCAGAATTTTACTTTAAAAAGGGGTCACTTTCAATTATATAAGGTCCAATTCAAAGTATAACCTCTGCCTTTGCTAGAAAAAAAAAAGTGTCAACTCTAATCCCTCAAAGAAAAAGAAAAGCATAGCAATTGAACAGCTTTTGAAGGTAAAAAGGGATTTTCCAGTGAGAGATATGCTAATTGACAGAAATAGTTAAAACTCTAAAATAAACTTCAAAGATTCAAGATCATCCTTCACATATGAAATTCAAATTTACAAGGGAAAAATAAATACATGACAATTTAAAATAAAGAATAAAGAGAATGTGTTGTTTTCAGACCCGATGTTATGGCATTTTTGTGAAAAAATAAACTTATTAATTTTAATATTTCAAGTCTGCAGAACCCATCTTATAATACCTCAAAACTATTGAAGTTCCCAAAGTGTTATTTTCATGATTTTAGCTTTTACGTGTAAGATATTAGAATTAGTTCTGGCTTCATCATATATCTATCAGTGAAAAATATTAGCAAGATGGCAAATAAAACAACAGTTGTTTTCTCCTCCTCAAAGGCAATGAAACTTGGTCAAAATTTCCAGAGATGACATGTTTAGAACACAGTCAACAAACCAAAAACCTGAGGGAACTGGAACATTAACCAAGGGAAAGAAACAACCCAATCTTGAAAACAATATGTTCTTCATTATTTTGTCTTTGCTCCTTCCGTATTCTAGTTTGCAATTTGCTGTTGGCACTAAGAGAGAGCGTTACAATTGCTAATACATGTTCCAGGATGGGAAAGCATGGCTGAGACCTCATTCACAAAAGCTGTGAGTAGTCATTTTAACTGAATGCTGGGTCCTCCTAGGGTAAAATAGGCTTGCATTTACCTCATTTTACTTTGAAATGTTTCAAAGTATTCACAGACAATATATATTTGTGGTAATAGATAAAAGCGCTAATAGCAAACAGACACACTAGGGAGTAAGAGCTTTGGACAATCGCAATGTGTTCCTGGCAATCTATAAGGCAGCTGCCCAAAGCTAATAGAAGCTATGGTTGCCTGCACAAAGCTGCACAAAATTGCTAGTCAGCATGCATGGTTATTGACAGTTAATGACTGTGACAAGCTGTGAAATTTTCATCTTTCTATAGGACTGAAACACACAGAATGTTGACTATGTTATAGTGGGTGACCCATAGCATATATATACATATATATATATATGTATGTATATGTGTACACACACGCACACGCACACACACACACACTGAGTGATTTAATGGATTATAAAAAAAAAGAAGGAAGGAAGGTTGGAAGGAAGGGAGGGAGGGAAGAAGGAAACCAGAGATTACGATTACGAAGTTATAGGGGTGGTTGTGGACTGTGGGAGAATTCCAGGAGAATCTGAGGAGGGAATGTGATCAAAATTCATTGTTTGTGTGAGATCCTCAAAGAATAAATAAAAAGTATTATATTTAAAAAGTTTAAAACGAGTAAAGTCCAGGTCCCCTTCTAAGCATTTTAGAGAAATGCTATCCATTGCTAATATGTAAAACTCTTTTTTTTTCTTCATCTTGATTAACTTGGGTATTTCTTATTTACATTTCGATTGTTATTCCCTTTCCCGGTTTCCAGGCCAACATCCCCCTAACCCCTCCCCTCCCCTTCTCTATGGGTGTTCCCCTCCCCACCCTCCCCCCATTGCCGCCCTCCCCAACTGTCTAGTTCACTAGGGGTTCAGTCTTAGCAGGACCCAGGGCTTCCCCTTCCACTGGTGCTCTTACTAGGATATTCATTGCAACCTACGAGGTCAGAGTCCAGGGTCAGTCCATGTATAGTCTTTGGGTAGTGGCTTAGTCCCTGGAAGCTCTGGTTGGTTGGCATTGTTGTTCATATGGGGTCTCGAGCCCCTTCAAGCTCTTCCAGTCCTTTCTCTGATTCCTTCAACGGGGGTCCCCTTCTCAGTTCAGTGGTTTAATGATGGCATTCGCCTATGTATTTGCTGTATATATAAAACTCTTAACAGAATAAATTTCCTGAGATGTAGCCATCACCAACAGTGTGGATGCACCAGTTTTAGTAAAGCAGTTTTCTGTTTATTTATTTTTCAAAATTGTTCTCCTTTTTTCAACATATTCAAAAATAAAAAAATAGTCAACCTACTAAAAGTTGAAAGAATTTTTTGCACTATGTATGTATGTGTGTATGTATGTATGTATGTATGTATGTATGACTTTATCACCAAGAGGTTCAATACTTGCTTTGTCATCTATCAATCTTTTGATGTATTTGTCAACACATTTATTATTGAAACATTACAAAAGAAATTGCACATACCTCCAAACAACACTTCCCCATGATTGTCTTAACTAGAATATAGCAATTTAACTATGAATATTTTTAATAATGCTGGTCTTTGGTATTTTGGAGTTCTACAACTTTATTTTGAATTGTTGCCATGACTAATTTACTCCTAAGTGTATCTTTTCTTCACACACATAACACTTTACTTCTCTCTTTACAGTTAGTTGTAATAGTTGACTTTAGATCCTTTACCTCAATTTCTTGTCACTTCTTTCATGTTTATTTTTATTTTATTTTATATTTTATCCCTAAATATCTGTGTGTGCACCCCATGTCTGCAGTGCCCAAGGAAGCCAGGAAGGGGTGAGAGAACCACTGCATCTGGAGTTACAGATGCACGGAGACTCTTTGTGGGGATTAGCAACAAAATACAATCCCTCTGCAACAGCAGCCAGTGATTTTAACACTGAGCCATCTCTCTAGCCCCAAATAGTCACTCCTCAGAGTTCACTGTGTTCTCAGAATATTTATAAATATCTATCTCAGTTATTTCCCAGAAGAATGACTACTGGTCTTTGTGTTATTCTTGTGTTCCAAGGGACACACGGTATTTCAATAGCAGTGGATCAGAATAAGTAATGACACAGATAAAAGTTGCTATTGGATTCAATGATATTCTCGGGAAAACAAATGGACACTAATCAAGAATGAAACAAGTTCTCGAATCAGTGGTACAACACAGGCATTAGGACTTGGGAAAATCACAGTTATTGATTAAGTCTGAAATATGTCAGGCTTCAGAGAAAAGGTATTTGGCCATTACTGAAAAATGCTTCAAGCATGTTTGCTGAGAGTTAACATAATAGTTCTGACCATTGTATATTGCGTATGTGAGAACTATTGTGACATGTGAAAAATGTGGTGTACAAAGCCATATGAAATGATCGACATAAACTACTACAGAACCAACTACTTCTATGGTCAACTTACTTGTGGTCATATTTGGTCTAGTCCACATTTAAGTAACTATATATTTTGGTGAAAGAAAAAAAATGTAACAAAGAAATTCAACTGTTTACTTTTCCCATTGTGACTTCTCAGCGCTTAGTATCGGAAAGTAGAATTCTGTTTTTTAGTATCGGAAAGTAGAATTCTGTTTTTACTAAAGTCCTAGATATAGCAGTGGCTTTGAAATTGTGTAGCAGATAGAGGTTGTGAGAGTTTTGAGACATTCAATTTCTATTTTAAAGAGTCCAGTTTCTCTGGAGAATGCTCTTAGCAGAAGCGTGAATGTTGAAGCACTTCTGAGGAAAGGCTAGGCCGAAGTGTTGAACAGGTCTTGGAATAGGAAGAAAAGCAGCCCTTTTATAAACCAGCAGAGGAGATCTAGCTGCTCTGTGTTTGAGTATTTTGTGGGGAGTAGAATGTGGAAAGCAATGAACTTGGCTCCTCAACTGACGAGACTTCTAGTCAAAGCATGGAAGGTGTGGTCTAGTTTCTCCTTGTAACTTTTAATAAAACATGAGGGGGAAGAATAGACTGCAGGTGGAACTGCTAAGCAAATTCAAAGTTAAAACAAAACAAAAAAACAAAATAGCATTCATGATTTGGAAGATTCTCAATTTATCCAGAACACACTCTGAGGCCGTGCACCTCTGGATGTGGTTATACTGATTAACTGTGTGACTCATGGGTCCAGTGAACCAACTCAATCAAATCTAGAATCAGTACATCATTTTCCAAAGAGCACCGACTTTCCTTTAGTTACAGGGGCTCCATGAGTTACACAGGAAACCAACCGATGTTAGAGTATTTAAATGGTAGAAATGACAGTAAAATGGTAAGCGATAGGACATCATGAAGAAAAAAAAAACTTTTAGAAATTATGGAGGCTGTCATACAGCACAGGGCAGAGCACAGGACAAGAATACGTAGCACAAAGAAGTCGTGGCCTGCCTGTACAAAGCTTAAGTCCAAGTGGATCAAGGACCTCCACATCAAACCAGACACACTCAAACTAATAGAAGAAAAACTAGGGAAGCATCTGGAACACATGGGCACTGGAAAAAATTACCTGAACAAAACACCAATGGCTTATGCTCTAAGATCAAGAATCGACAAATGGGATCTCATAAAACTGCAAAGCTTCTGTAAGACAAAGGACACTGTGGTTAGGACAAAACGGCAACCAACAGATTGGGAAAAGATCTTCACCAATCCTACAACAGATAGAGGCCTTATATCCAAAATATACAAAGAACTCAAGAAGGACCACAGGAGACAAATAACCCTATTAAAAAATGGGGTTCAGAGCTAAACAAAGAATTCACAGCTGAGGAATGCCGAATGGCTGAGAAACACCTAAAGAAATGCTCAACATCTTTAGTCATAAGGGAAATGCAAATCAAAACAACCCTGAGATTTCACCTCACACCAGTGAGAATGGCTAAGATCAAAAACTCAGGTGACAGCAGATGCTGGCGAGGATGCGGAGAAAGAGGAACACTCCTCCATTGTTGGTGGGATTGCAGACTGGTACAACCATTCTGGAAATCAGTCTGGAGGTTCCTCAGAAAATTGGACATTGAACTTCCTGAGGATCCAGCTATACCTCTCTTGGGCATATACCCAAAAGATGCCCCAACATATAAAAAAGACACGGCTCCACTATGTAGCCTTATTTATAATAGCCAGAAGCTGGAAAGAACCCAGATGCCCTTCAACAGAGGAATGGATACAGAAAAAATGTGGTACATCTACACAATGGAATATTACTCAGCTATCAAAAAACAATGACTTTATGAAATTCGTAGGCAAATGGTTTGGAACTGGAAAATATCATCCTGAGTGAGCTAACCCAATCACAGAAAGACATACATGGTATGCACTCATTGATAAGTGGCTATTAGCCCAAATGCTTGAATTACCCTAGATGCCTAGAACAAATGAAACTCAAGACAGATGATCAAAATGTGAATGCTTCACTCCTTCTTTAAAAGGGGAACAAGAATACCCTTGGCAGGGAAGAGAGAGGCAAAGATTAAAACAGAGACTGAAGGAACACCCATTCAGAGCCTGCCCCACATGGCCCATACATATACAGCCACCCAATTAGACAAGATGGATGAAGCAAAGAAGTGCAGACCGAGATGGATGTAGATCGCTCCTGAGAGACACAGCCAGAATACAGCAAATACATGGCGAATGCCAGCAGCAAACCACTGAACTGAGAATAGGACCCCGTTGAAGGAATCAGAGAAAGGACTGGAAGAGCTTGAAGGGGCTCGAGACCTCATATAAACAACAATGCCAAGCAACCAGAGCTTCCAGGGACTAAGCCACTACCTAAAGACTATACATGGACTGACCCTGGACTCTGACCTCATAGGTAGCAATGAATATCCTAGTAAGAGCACCAGTGGAAGGGGAAGCCCTGGGTCCTGCTAAGACTGAACCCCCAGTGAACTAGACTGTCGGGGGGAGGGCGGCAATGGGGGGAGGGTGGGGAGGGGAACACCCATAGGAAGGGGAGGGGGAAGGGGATGTTTGCCCGGAAACCGGGAAAGGGAATAACACTCGAAATGTATATAAGAAATACTCAATTAAAAAAAAAAAAGAAGTGGCCTGTAGCACCAAGCACAGAGCCAGAGAGGACTACTCATAACCTTAAGTTCTGGTGGAATTTGCCTCAAGGTGTTTATACATGGTTGAAAGTCATTGTGCTTTCTTTTGCTTCAACATTTTTTTCTTTTATGAATAAGAGTTCCTTTCTTATGGCTGATTCACCATGTGCTTTATGAATGAAAATATCTTTCTTATGCCTAATCCACCATTAGGCTGTATCAATAGATTATTGGCTGTCTGGTTCAATTATGTCTTATTTAACTCCCTTGGTTCATGTGCTGATGTCTTCATCCCTAGAACTTCACGAATTTGTTTGGAAATTGGTTCCTTGCAAGTTTGGCTACTAGTTAAGACAGGGTGGAGTCATACTTTATTCTAAATCCATTAAGACCGGTAACCTTATAATACCAGGGACATTTGGGATACATCACAAAAACCCCCTTTTGCTAGGTTTGCTAGGTTAGCCTCTTTATTGACAACATAATAATTGAAAGCAGACTAAAACTCCAGGACAATTTTATTGGAATTTGAGAGAAAATAACCAACTAGACAGGCAGGAGGTGAGATCTCAGCAGATGGGTAGAAGGAGACAGAAAAGTAGAATCAGCAGAAGTTACACTCTTGGCACTCAAAGTAAGAAGCAGACCAACTGCACAGGGGAGTTTGCTGGTAGCTAGGGTAGGATGTCTTCACAGACCAACATGGTTAGGGCAAGTAGCTTTAGAGTTTGGTTGGTGTCAACAGAAGAAACTAGAAAGAGGGAAAAGGAGAAACGGTTGCATTTTAGGAATACAGCCTATATTCCCTGGCGTGGAGGAAAGATCTCTGGAGGTCTGTGGTACAACTGATCTTAGTGGCAGTTTTCCTTCCCATGTTCTTACCATGTTTCACAGGTACCATATTTCTTGTTACCTTCTTCAAGTTGGTCTTTAGGTTTTAGTGTAATTTCCTCACAGCATGAATTCTGTCTCAGTCGGGGGAAGCCCCTGCTGTTTGCATCCATAGGTTGTTACCATCTGCTGACGAAAACTGTAAATGGAGCTACTGACCATTGACCACACTGATTGTGTCTGGGATTATCAACATGCTGGTCATGTGTTCTATAGGGGTTCTGATAGGGGACACACTTTTGCATAGCTCAGAAAAGATGCCAGTGTGCGCGCGCACAAACACACACACACACACACACACACACACACACACACACACACACACACACACACGATTATGAAAATGGACTTCAAAGATGGCCAGGCACACATCAGGAGCTAGGAGGTGGGATAGTTTTCCTCACAGCTCTCAGAAGAAACCACTCTGCTGTCACTTAGAGTTAGTCTTAGAGTTCTAGTGTTCGCATGCATGAAGCATAAGGTGATAACAAGAAATAAAGGGGGAATCCTTATTTCTCAGAGTTGCGCTCAGAATTCACATGAAAACAGTTTGAAAGCTGGGCGCTTGTTCATTCACGATGCTGTGATCATAAGGTGGTTGCAACGCTGTTTAATCTACAGTTTGCTCTCCTTAGTTTCGATTTGTTGTTTTAAGATGTCTTCATTTAAAGTGTGAATTAGTATTTAGATTTTATCAGCAATTCACACCTGCAGCAAGAAAACAGCACTTTCCAGAGCAGTAAAATATTTCACATTAACGAATTTGCATGTTCCAATTTGCACCAGCAGGTTTTTTTTTTTTTTTTTGTTTTTGTTTTGTTTTTTGTTTTTTTTTTTAGCTGCTTCTGGAGCAAAATATGTTTTTCTAGTTTCCTCCCTTCACACAAAATGCAGATTATTAAGTATGAGAGACCAGATGAAAGGTCTGTAATTTCTAACCTTCGTGTCTAACTAAAGAGATATTTAGCATGATACAACATTGGAAAAATTGATTACCCAGGCGTTACAAAGAGTAAGTTGTCCAAAGTTGCAGCATAATTCTGGAATTTTGGTATTGGGGACTAACTGCCTCTCAAGGGACAGGTCTTCTCAGAGTATACTTTATTTTTCTGCCTCTGTGATCCTGGACTGATTAAGATATCCACATTTCTCTGCTTTAAGGTATTCCATATTTTATTTACAGTATACTCTTTTTTTTTCTTTTCTTTTCTTTTCTTTTTTTTTTTCGAGACTGGGGACGAACCCAGGGCCTTAAACGCTAGGCAAGCGCTCTACCACTGAGCTAAATCCCCAACCCCTACAGTATACTCTTTTCTATTATTTTATTACAAAGCTTAACAAATTCTTTTGACAGGCAGCCCGTTTGCTGAGTCCCTTTCGCAGACTACACTCCTCGTGCATATAACTCTCCTTGGTACACGTGCTCGGTGCCTCAAACCCAGGACAATTGTAATATTACAGCTTATTTTGAAGCATTCTCTTAGAGTCATTTTTCTCAATAATTTGGTAATGTTAATAGCATAGACAAAGGGCTTTTGCCCTTCTTTAAATGCTCTGAGCTGACGGAAGCCCAAGTGATAAAAACATGAAGCGTTTCTCAAAGCAAGCTTACTCTGAGAAAACATCTCCAAAGAGGAAAACTGTGAAGTGCATCTGGGTTTTTCCCTTAGTGTGAAGACAGTAGACCAGCAGCTGCATTGGAGGAGCAGGCTGGTGTGGCCAATGAAATTGATCACACCTGCATGCACATAATCACTCTTATTTGAAAAGCAGGAATTCAGCGTTGGGGATTTAACTCAGCTGTAGAGCACTTGCCTAGCAAGTGCAAGGCCCTGGTTGGTCCCAGCTGAAAAAAAAAAAAAAAAAAAAAAAAAAAAAGGAAAGCAGGAATTCTAGCAGGCAAATTGTGTTCAAAGTAGCCCAAGTTAGTATGACTGATTTTGGTTCCTCCAAGATCATGGGCCCACAGCCCATCACCATATGCAGTAGATGCTGCTTTTACAGACATGAGTCTTGGTATGTTTGCAGCATGCTTAATAAATAAACTTTCTACTGTAGTCAGGAACTTCAATTCTTTCACTGCTCCTCCAACCAACCTCCCCTTAACACACCCTCCCCCACCGAGTCCAACCAAACTCTTCTTAACACACTGTCCCCCACCAAGTCCAACCAACCTCCTCTTAACACACTGTCCCGCACCAAGTCCAAAGTTCCACACATAAGCCTTTTTCGTCTTTCTTCAATTTCTCTCAATAGGGGCTCAGGCTTAGAGTCACGTGAGGACTCAAGGCTGGGGCATCCCGATGTGTCTAAAGACCTAATCTCTGACTCATGTTCACTGCCACCTGGAGAGATGACGGTGCACCCTCCTCTTGAAAATTCTCTCTGTTTCAGACTACTCCGTTGAAGCCTCTGAGATTTCTAGATGGGACTATTGTCCAGGGAAATCCATTTACCCTTCGTCAGACAGCACGTTGTGACCAATCCTCTTTAACAGACCATTCAGTGGGAAGTTTGCCTTCCCTAGGGACCAAGGTTCGCTGCTCTGCAGAGCTCTTTGGTGGACTCTGAGTGTCTGACTGTACGGTGGAGGCTGGACCATTCAGCCCATAGGGAGAAAAGTTGTTTTCTCCCCAGTCCCTATTGCTGGCCCTGGGGCTTGGACTAATTGCACACACAGAACAGCAGATTCGCCACTATTCCCTTCCCCTTGCCTGATGGCTACAGTCCCCTCATCCATCTGAGCATTGCACCACAACACCGGACTGCCAATCTTCTCCTTCCAAACTCGGTCTTGCTTTTTAAACTGTTAATTCCAGTGCTAGGCATTCCTCTAGGAAGAAATTGACGCCACTTCTAAAAGTTGCAACTCAAGTTCACAGTGACAACCACTAGGAAGTCATTGTAAGAAGTAGGGGTGTCCCTTTTAAAAGTTGGACTTTGCGTCCTTACAGGTAATGGGATCCACCTTGTGAAGGTCGCACCTCCAGCTTTTGTGGAGATTCGGTCAGGGGCTCTTTTAAGGGGATATCTTTTTTGAAACTTGCACTCTTTAATCACTAGAAGGGATGCACTGTTAGGAATCAGTGGCACCAAGCCCACAGAGACAGAAACTATTTATATCGCTTCAGACTCAGCACTAAGAAACAGCTAAAGATCGAGAGAATGCATCTGCATATGGCGACCTTGAGATCCTAAAAGAATTCTTATCTTGTATTCGGTAAAATGTAATCGGTTTCCTAAAAGCTGTAATGGCTGTACTTTGTTAAGACTCGGCAGCAAGCTTTACCTCCAGGCCGTTACTTCCAGTAGTTTTCTCCCAATGTTTAAGTTAAAGTCCATGTTAGTGAGACGATTGTTTCTTTGCTTCTGAGTTTACTCTGATTAAGTTTAATTATACAGTCTGTGAGTTTCTTCTTAGAATTTCCCTCGATGTATATTTTATGTCGTTATTTGGATCATTATCTGTAGGTACAATTGCTATTCTCTGTTTATGATTGGATACTTGATATTATCTGATATTTCCATCAATATATCTGGTTTTTGTGCCACATTTAAATATGGGTTTTTGGTAAGACAAAAACTTAATCTTCTCTTAGCAACATTTACAAAAAATGGGCCAAAACGCAAAAGACTTTATATTTTATCAAAATAATTTATGTTTTCTGCTAAGATGAACTTTTAGTTACTTAAAATTGAATTTTAACAGGGTCAAATTTATTTAATTTTCTGATCTTTAAATGTTATATAACAGCTAACTTTTATACAATAACTTATCTTTCAAGACGTGTGTAAACTGACTTCCGGATATTAAACAGTCACACATTGAGTCCAAAGTCATAGAGGATGAAGGGCTAGAAAGGTAGTTTAAATGTAGGCTGAGAAGTCTGAAAGATCCTGGCCAGGTCAGCTGGACCCTTTTATAAATTTCTGTATTCTGATGACTCATCTGTCCTCTTTATCAGAGAGTCCAGGCAGAAGTCAGAAGTTAAACACTAATAGTACCTATTCTGTAATGGAATTTCTTCTAAAGGGAGGGCATAGAGACCTTTTTCTATCCCAGAATGTAACAGCGGTGGTAGGGGGAAAATTGTAACAGAGCTAAGGAGCTACTCATACGTCTCTAAGAGTAACCTTGAGTCATCTAGATCACCTGTAACAAAAAGAAGATAATTTAGGGGGAACTTACCTTGCCTTACACACCCAGAAGTAAACTAGAGCCAAATAGTTAAATAATGAATAGTAAAAGGAAGTTCGTCATTCCTCCCTAGTATCCTCATACTGAGCTACTTCACCCAGAGAACATGGTGCCTCTAAAGAGTGGGTTTAGTTTGTGTTGGGGGATGGGGAAGATTTGAGTCTACCTTTGACTCTTAACCTGGTAGACAGAAAATTATGCCCTGTCATGCACCCTTCCCTCAAATCACTTGAACACGTACCTCCATATTTTAACCTTCATGTTAAACTTATTTCTGTCAGGGTCCAACACTCCATCCTCAGGCAATGCTTTGACAAGGCTCTCAAATCCTTCTGTCCAAAGCTACCCTTCCTTTAAGTCTACAGATCAAGAAAATGTACCTTCTCCCCAGGTCACCCCAATCACCACTAATTGTGTTTTCTTTTTGACTATGATTGAATATCTGATGTATATGAAATGAGTCCCCAGTGAAATTTTTTCCAAAAGTCCCCTCTCCAAATGGTCTATTCTGAAAAATCCATTAACAAGTGCAATATTAGAATTGCAGGACAACCAAAATGAACTGAAACTTAGTACCAAAGTTCTCCCTTCATATATGGGAAGGAATATTATGCCAGAAAACTGGTCGGACACCAGTATTTTCTCTCTAAACTAGGACTCCTCCATAAGATACCTGGACTTGATCATCACATGCTAGCTGTTGTTCAACCACCTCAAAGGCCACTGCTTCCTCTGCATGTTATTAAATAAGCCTGTTCATTCCAAAGCCTGAATCTTTTCACCAACCATCAAGTCCCCTGTCATGCTAAAAGTTGTTATTCTTTGTTTTTGAAATTCAGTAAAAGTTGTGTGGAAGAGAAAGCTATCCTATATTTTATCAATTTTAACATGTAGTCTTGAAAAGGATTTGATAAATAGTCAACATGGTGAACGTGAGCGAAAAAATGATTCATTTACATTCAAGATTTCTTTCCTAGTTATGCTTGCCTTAATGCAAACTAAACATAAATGTGATCCAAAATGTTAGCAGGAATAGAATAATACCTGTGTTCGGGTAATAGATGTAAACCAGCTCTGCTGTTCGATTGTATGTTTTCCCATCTTTGGGTTAATAATTAAAATCATTCCTGTCAGACATAATATCCATTCCTATATAGAGCTGTCTATGAGTACCTATGAGGTTTCCTTTACATTCCCCTATGCTGTTGCATACAAGTAGGCCATAAGATTGAAATCAGTTGCACAGTGGCTCCAGGGACAAAATGACGTACCGAAGATGCTGTTAGTTTTTGTTTTTTTTAAAAACATTTATTTATTTATTATATATAAGTACACTGTAGCTGTCTTCAGACACAGCAGACGAGGGCATCAGATCCCATGACAGGTGGTTGTGAGCCACCATGTGGTTGCTGGGATTTGAACTCAGGACCTCGGGAAGAGCAGTCAGTGCTCTTAACCACTGAGCCACCTCTCCAGCCCTGCTGTTTGTTTTTTAAGTTAAAGGTTTAGCATGGGTATGTACATACACAAGTGATTGTCTTAGGCATTTTACCACTAAATGACATTTATTCTAGGTACATGCTGAGGTTAAGTGATCTTTTCTCTCTGTTTTGCTATGGCAGGTATATGTTTAACGGTTCAGCTTTAAATTATGAAAAGATTTATTTATTTATTATTTTATGTGTATGCCTGTTTGCCTATGTTCATCACATGCCTGGTGACAGTGGCAACATGTGGTGCTGGGAATAGAACCTATGTCCCTTGCAGGAACAATAAGTAGTCTTAACCACTAAACTATCTTTCCTGATCCAAAAGATTTTGAATATTAATTCTGATAAAATTAAAAGGATGATGATACGCCAATGAACAACTGATGACATATTTAATAATAAAGTGGTTCATGTTGGGATGATGGAGATTTAGTTTACAGAAGTGCTCATTAAACAGAGCACGTAAAAGGCATTTATTGGTATTAGTAAGATTCTTATGACCAAGAAAATATTTAAATAGAAGCATTTGCTTTATTATAAAACCACAGCATATAATATTCAAATTCTAAGGAATGGGAATAATTTTCTAATCATTTCAATGATATGAATCACAGAAGCATTTTCTGGCTGCTTACTGTTTGTGTTCCTTTGTCGGGTAAGCTACTGGCTTTTATCCTCACTCTGATTTTGAATGATGTGTAACTTCTCATTTTACAATGTGCTAAACCAATATGTAAATGACTAAAGAGGAGAGTGGAGAGCAGTGGGGGGGGGCTAACATTTAAAAGTTCACAAGGCTGGCACGCAGTCTGCATTTCAGTTTCATGAAGCCAAGCTTCTTTTAGGGTATGTTTCATGTAAGAGTGTAGAGAGGTCCGGGCAAAGGACCGAGCATAGAATACTGTAGGCTCCTTTTAAGAATCTACAAACATGCTTAAATCCTCTGCTTCAGAAGTGGTGTAGAGAAAATACTGGCCCCAAGAGTGCAAGGAGTGTGATCTTAAACACCTGTTTAATTTCTCAGGACCTCAGACCCTCACTTGCATAATAGAGTTAAGCCTGTGTGATTCCCGAGGGTCTGTAGAGCGCTATAATTCAACCAGCAGAGAAGCATCAGAGCCAGGCTGTAATTTCGCATAAAAATGAGATTTCTAAGTAAAGGCAGTATGATTAATGTATAGAAGACTCACTAAGGATATAATTTATTGATAACAAATGTTATACCTTCATCAATTTTTCTAGAAAGTCATAAACACAATAAATTTAAGAAACTAAATTAGTTTTTCTTATACTTACTATCCACTGGAAAAAATATGGCTTATTTAAACCAAGAGTGTACATTATAAGTTTACCAGTCAATAACTTTTAGCAAAAGTTTCACAGCTTTATATCAGAAAGGGAAAACAGGCCAAAGAGGTCCAAGCATTGCACAATTTACAGGAAAGGAAGTCAGCACTGGCTATGAGCATCTCTGTCTTCATCAGAGAATGCATTACTACAAGCTAAAGTGGATTTTACAGTTTATCTTGAGAAAAAGACCCAAATTTATTTAAGAGTTAAACAATCTTTACAACTGTTTAAAACACACTGTGTTAAAGTCACTCTTTGAGAAGTTCACAGATTTAAATTAAGTTGAATGTTGCCTGGACAAACACAACTCTGTCCTTTTATACTGCTGAGAACCCTGGCTATGAGGTCTAGAAAAGCCAGGATACTCTCCAGACAAAGGGTAGCAACACTCTGTCTGATTCCCTTCCAGAATCTAGCAAACAAACAAAAGCTAATGTTGGCAGGACACGAGAAATAAATGTGGGTTCCTCAGAGGCTAAATACAAAACAATCAGGTCAAAGAGCATAGAGACTTGACTTTACAAAAGGTGGAGAGAGAGCAGTTTGGACTTTGAGAGAAAACCTGAGAGCTTGGAACTATTTGTTCTCTCCTGAGTCTTATCCTGCGTGGACATAAACCATCCTCTACGTTGTGGCACTGTGTGTCATGCCATCTCACACTTGAGTTATCGTTAAGGACGTGGCTTGACTTTGTTTCTTATTGTGATCAGCTCTGCTTGATGAAGAGTGAATCTGTCAGAAAATACTTGCTTAGCAAATTTGTGAATGCCTGAGTGAATAGGTCCATGAATAAGTGATGAATGAATGAATGAGGGCAAGGTATTCAAAGAAAGACCGGTATCCCTAGAGTTATCTTAAATTGACAAATAGTCAAAAAACTCCTGACCTCAAGCATACCGTAGCAACATTCACTCCTGAAGTAAACTACTTAGTGTGTGTGTGTGTGGGGGGGTGTTATGTGTGGCTAAGCTTGCATTCATGAATCAGATGTTGATGCTATACTGACTGGTTTTATATCAATATCATACAAGCTAGAGTCATCATTGAGAAGGGAGCCTCAAATGAGAAAGAGAAAGCATTTTCTTAATTAGTGATTCATAGGGGAAAGTGCAGTCCATTGTGAGTGAGGCCATTGCTGGACTGGTGGATTTGGAAAATATATATATATATATATGAAAAAGGAGACTGAGCAAGTCATGAGGAGCAAACCAGTAAGCAGTATTCTTTCATGACACCTGCCCTCAGCTTCCATCAGCTCCTGCCTCTAGGTCCCTGCCCTGTGTAAGTTCCAGTCCTGATTTCTTTTAGTGATGTAGAAGTATAAGCCAAATAAACACTTTCATCCCCCAGTCTCTTTGGTTGTGTTTTTTCATCACGCCAATAGTCATCTTAACTAAGAGAATGATGTTGGTGTATTGACGGTATCTCCCTCAATTACTTTCACATGTATTTTTGGGACAGAATCACTCACTGAACCTGGAACTCACTAATTAGTTAGACCACCTGACTATCATGACCTGAAACTCAGTAATCGCCGATCCTTTTGTCTCCCTAGCTCCCAGTATCAAAGTTCAGCTGCACTCTCCCAGGCCTAACATTTTACATAATATTCTAGGGATCCAAGTTAATATGTTCATGCTTACATGATGGGAACTTCACTCACAGCTCTTTCCCAATCCTTATATTCTTAATACAAAATGGTAGAGCACACTTAAATCACTTAGAAGTTTAATAGGCATTTTGAGATTCTGTAGTTGGCATTACTCTCTTTTAAAGTAGGTATTATGAATCTCAATTTATACATGCAAAAAGTGAAGACTACATGAATTCCATGTATATTGCCTGCTCTGTCCTCAAACTCTATTATTCCTTTTATCTCTTAATATGAGAATGCATATGGTGAGGGTGGTTGGGGGATGGTAGAGTTGACACATTTCAACTGGGAGTATAGTCACACCTGTCTACTTGTACATAACTACACATGTTCTTTTAAGGTTCTCACGCACTCACTCATATACTCATATTTTGGTCTTCTACACCAATTTTTGCACTCTGTACATCAAGAAATAAAGCATACAACAAAGTAATTTAAACCATCTGTGACAGTATGTAACTATCTATGTCCTGTATAATATATCTTGTCAGTATTTAATCTTGGGTGACATATGCCACCTGTAACCTGATACCTGGCTTCCTGTATATACCCTTCCTATCTCTCCAGCTTTTATTTTTTCATGACCTGGAACAGTCTTCCTCTACTGCTTACAGGTTTTTCCTTTACTGAAGTATTTACCATCCACCTTTAAAGTTTTTGGAAAGAGTGCACTGTCATGTTCACATTCATAACTTCAGTCTGTATGAAATTCCAGTTCCCACACATGGGGAAAGCTCAGAACCTATTCTCTATAGGCTGTACTTGCTTACAGGGAGCAGTGCTAGACACAGTCTCTAACACATGCATTTTCTTTGATACTAAATATGTGAAAAAAAATAGAGAGCTGGATCCTCAATTCTACATAAGCCAATAATGTTTCTTAACATGTTTTCTATGTTTTCCTGGATATAAATGTGAGCTCTGTATTGCACGTGTGATACATTTAATAAGAGTTTGTTTGGATCATAAGGATAGCTGCCAGCAAGTTTCCTGGTAATTCGATCTTGAAGGCAGTGGTGTTTAATCTATCAAATCAACAGTTAAAAAGCTGCACTAGTTTTTCTCAGCTAGTTGGAGTCATCCTTCCACAATTCCGGTGATGTCACATTGGTATACTGAAATCAGTGGTATGGAAAAACTTTAATGTGGGACTTTATCTTCCTGGAACACTAAAAAAATGTGAGGAAGGGCTCAGATATAAAGGATATGAGGTGCCTCTCTTGTGGTCATTGTTTTTGGATGAGACTTCATTGAAAACGTGAGCATAGACTCTCAAAGGTGTCTCCCCTCTCTTGACTAATCAAGTCCGTTAAGCAGTGCAACACTCCATCTATAAGCTGCTGGAAGACGAGGCTAACAAGAAATACTGTGAGTAAAATGTAGTGCTTCCATCTTGCTTAATAGTTTTCTTTTATTGTTTTTCAACATGGTCTTCCATGCTAAAAAATTAAATGGAAAGTTCTAGAAACAAACAAATAACTCCTAAGTTTTAAGTTGCACATCATTCTGAATATGGTAAAAAAAAATCTTGTACTGTCTCACTGAAGTCACACAACATGTGGACTGTCCTTTCAGCAGCATTTTCTCACTCTAATACCTATTTATTAGTTACTTGCTAACTATAGTTGCTTTGTGTCAACTTAACACAGACTAGTTTCATCGGAGATGAGGGAACCTCAGCTGAGGAATTGCTACCATCAGATTGGCCTGTGGACATAACTATGGGAATGTTTTCTCAATGAATACTTGATGGGAGAGGGCCCAGAGCACTGTGAGTAATGCTGTCCATGACCAGGTGGTCTTGCACTAAATAAGGAAGTAGGCTGACAGTGTAGGGAGATATCAGGGCAGAGAGGTGGGAAGGGGTGGGTGGATTGGTGAGGGAACACCCTCATAAAAAAAGGGGGATGGGAGATGGGATAGGAGGTTTATGGATGGAAGCTGGGAATAGGGATAACATTTGAAATGTAAATTTAAAAAATTCAATAAAAAATTATTCTAAAAAAAAAAAAAAGGAAAGAAAGAAAGAAAGGAAGGAAGGAAGGAAGAAGGAAGGAAGAAGGGAAGAAGAAGGAAGGAAGAAGGAAGGAAGGAAGGAAGGAAGGAAGGAAGAAAGGAACAAACAAACAAAGCAGGCTGAGCAAGCCGCAGAGAACAAGGAAGTAACCAGCACCCTTCCACAGCTTCCACTTCAGTTCCGGCCTCCAGGTTCCTACTTTGGTTTCCCTTGATAATGGTGGAATATGACCTGTGAGCCAAATAAACACTTTCTTCCTCATGTTGCTTTTGGTCATAAAGTTTAGCACAAGCAAGAGAAAAAGTAATTGCTATAGTAGCCATCTTGGTTTTCAGATCTGTTCTTGTCACATCAGAGTGATTATGCTAGGTAACTTCTATTCATGTAGTTTTAGCCCGTGACTGTAATTTTACTCTAATTGTTATTCACTGCTGTGATTGTCTTTACTTAATTTAGGAAATAAATTTTATCATAATTGTGTATATGATAGAAGAAAGACAACACATAAAGAGATTGGTACTATCTACCATTTCAGGCAACCCCTGTGGATTTTCAAATGCTTCCTCTACAGATAAAGGATGGGTAAATCTATTTCTCAGAGTTGTCAGTCATGTTAGAGATGGCAATCCAAATAGACAAGAGAAAAAACTAAACAGTGCAATGCTCTGCTAAACTTTTGGTGAGAAGCAAAATCAAACAGAAGGTAATGGCTTCAAGTTTAGATGAGTAGGCTATACGGTCACAGGAAACACCAAGATTTACAGAAAAAGTAAGAACTTTGTTTTTGACAAACTAAATTTCAAAAACATGCTAGAATGATTATATGTGTAAGCTTCAACCATTGGAGTGTCATGAGCTCATTTTAGGCTTTTGGACTCTATTAACACTCAGAGGTCACCTTTCAGTGAATGAAAATAGTATTTTTCTTGTACAAATATCCACTGCACACATTCACTTAAATCTGTATTCCACAGATAAATACTACCTCAGAGTAAAATGCTGCAAAATGGTTTTCCAGGCAAAAGGACCCCGTACCAAAAAAAATACTGGAGTAGGAATTCTAATAGCTAATAAAATAGTCTTTCTACTTTCAAAAGTAATAAAAGTAGATTAGGAAAGAGACTTCATACTCATCAAAAGAAAATCCACCAAGAGAACATCTCAATTCTGAATAAAAAGAAACATTACTGCAGCTTAAACCATGCATTGAACCTCACATATTAATAGTAGGAAACTTTAACAACCCACTCTAACCAGTTGATAGGCAAACAAGATAGAAAATAAACAGAGAAAAATATACTAAAAGAGGCTATGAATCAAATAGACGTAATAGATATATAAAACATTTAACCCACATGTAAAAGAATATATGTTATTCTCAACACCTCATGGAACCTTCACCAAAATTGACTATATACTCATACAACAGATATAAGAAGATGAAAATAACTCCTTTCATCGTATCAGATTACCATGGATTGATGATGAAATTTAATAATAACAAAAAACAACAGAAAGCATACAAACTCATGGAAACTGAATGACTTTTTACTCAATAACCAAAGGGTCAAAAAAAGAAATAAAGAAAGATGTTAATGCCTTTCTGGAATTCAGTAAAAATGAAGGCACACCATACCCAAACATGTGGGACACAATGAAAGCAGCACAAGAATAAAGAAACTGAAGCGATCTCATACTAACACCTTAAGAGCACACCTGACAGCTCTATAATGAAGAGAGGCAAACACATCCAAGAAGAGTAGGTGGCAGGAAATAATCAAGCTCATGCCTGAAATCAACTATTTAGAAACACAGAGAACAATTCAAAGAATCAACTAAATCAGTAGCTGGTTCTTTGAGAAAATCAATAAGTTATAAATAGTAGTCAAACTAACTAAAAACCAAAGAGACACTGTCCAAGTTCACAAAGTCAGAAATGAAAAGGAGAACATAGCAACAGACAATTAGTAAATTGAAAGAATTTTTAGGTCTAATTGTAAAACCTGTAGTCCACAGGTTTTTAAATTGGAAAATATAAAGGAAATTGATGATTTTCTTGATAAATTCCACTTACTAAAATCAAGATCAGGTAAAATATCTAAATAATCCTATAACCCACAAGAAAAATGAAGCAGTCAATAAAAGTCTCTCCACCTAAAAACATCCAGATCTAGATGGTTTTAGCACAGAATTCTACCAGACTTTCAAAGAAGAGCTAATGCCAATACTCCTCAAATAATTCCAAGAAATATAAGCAGAAGTAACATTGCCAAACTAATTCTATGAAGAAGTCAGTCTCCCTGATATCTAAACCATACACATTAAAAAAAAATGAGAAAAAATTCAGACCAATTTACCTTATGAACATAGATACAAAAGTACTCAATAAAATACAAATCAAATCCAAGAACACCTAGGAAGATCATCCAGTATGATAAAGTAGGCATCCTCCCAGGGATGCTTCAATACATGAACATCCATCAATGCAATCAACTGTATAGACAAAGTGCAAGAAAATAAATCTTCTTGTTACATACTGAAAACCCTTTGACAAAACCCAGCACCCTTCTTGTTAACAGTCTTGGAGAGACCAGGGATATAAGGTATATACATATGCACAATAAAGGCAATATACAGCAAGGCAATAGCTCACATCAAATTAAATGAAAAGAAACTGAAAGCATTTCCACAAAAATCAGGGATAAGACAGTGCTGTATACTCTCTATTTCTTCAATATAGCACTTGAAGGTCTACCCATAGCAATAAGAAAACTAAAGGAGATAAGTCATATTCAAATTAGAAAAATGTCAAAGTACCATTATTTACAGATAATATGATAGTGTACATAATAGAGAGCAAAAATTCTTCCACAGAACTCGTAGAGCTGAAAAACAACTTTGTCAAAGGACTGGATATACAATTGATTAAAAAATTCAGGGATTGGGGATTTAGCTCAGTGGTAGAGAGTTTGCCTAGCAAGCACAAGGCCCTGGGTTCGGTCCCCAGCTCCGAAAAAAAAGAAAAAAAAATTCAGTAGCCTTTTTTTATACAATCAATAATGGGCTGAACGAACCACTTTTACTATAGCCACAAATAATATAAAATACCTTGGGACAACTAACAAAACAAGTGAAAGACCTCTATGACAAGAACTTCAAGTCTTTGAAGAAAGAAATTGAAGAACCTATCCAAAGATGCAAATATCTCCCATGGTCATGGATCAGTGGGAACAGCATAATAAAAAATTCCATCTTACCAAGAGAAAGATACAGATTCTATGCAATTCCCATAAAATTTCCAACACAATTCTTTACAGACTTTGAGAGAAACATTCTCAACTTTATATGGAATGATGAAAGAACCAGAGTAGCTAAAACAATCCTGTACTATACCAGATCAGCTGGAGTTATTACCATCCCTTAACTCAAGCTGTAGTATAGAGTAATAGTAATAAAAGCTGCATGGTGTTGGTAGAGAAACAGATAGGTTGGTCAATGGAATTGAATCAAAGACCCAGAAATGAACCCACATACCCAAACATTTGACTCAAGATGCCTGTGTGGGTTGGTTTTCTGGAAGGGATCTCTCCTCAGTGATGAAGGGGAGGGTGAGGAGTGGGAGGGATTGTATGAGTGAGAGACTAGGAAGATATGGAGGGGCTACAATCAGGATATATATATATATATATATATATATATATATATATATATATGGAAAAATATTCCTCTTCTCTATAAGTTACATGTTTGGAAACACAAATATTAACCCTCAAATCAGGAACAAAATGCTCGAGACCAGCTACACACATAGAGTAAAGTCTTGGTTGTCAGGACTTAGAAAAACTGCCAGGCACCACTACTAGTGATGCTTTAGATCCTTGTAGGAATTACATAAATGCCGATTTCAGGATACTTCCAATTTTATATAGCTAGATATAGTCCCAGTCAATGGGATGCTGAGGGTTTAAATCATGTACATATTCATCATAAGTCAACAAGTTATAGAAGTTAATTCATATCAAGAAAAGATGTCACTTAAAGCACACAAATACAACATTATTCTTTTGCTAAAATAAAAGTATTTGTTTTTTGTAATAGAATGAAGAAGGAAAAGTTAGGTAAATAATATGAAGACATGTGAAGGTATTGGAAAAACCAGAAAAATCTGTGTTGTTGAGATCTTAGTAGAGCCAGGAGATCCCAGAACGGCAGTGATGGGACTCTCCTTACCTTAGTCAATAGAGTTACCTCTAAAGCTCAAATTTATTTTCTAGCTGCAACAGTTCACTGTGTCTAAGCTAACATGTTTTCCTGTCACACAATAGGTGGCTTGGGTTTATGTTCCTCTTAGCACCTCTTCCCTGGGTTCTACATGTGCGCTATGTCCCAGGTAGATCTATGTATCTCCAGAGATAGTTTTTCCACATATCAACAACCTTTGGCACAGAGAATCTAATCCTTTACTGAGCATGTTTACATAATTCTATTCCAGAAGGTATCATTTTATTATACTAAAAAAGAGCAAATCAGCTCCCTTCTTCAAAGGCAGATAGACTTTATCTCCTAGAGCTGTTTACTAGTCTCTAAATGTTATCCAAAGCAAAGGCCTAACTGATCTTCTGCTCTCCAGATACAGAGGAATATGAAAGACCCATGGACAAAGACACAGAAATATCTGATGTGTGTCTTTGTAGTATCTCAGCTTGCTGTATGCTAAGGCAAAGCTGTTAGATTTGCTTCATGTATTATTTAGTTGAGATATGTGTAGAAACTATTTAAGACTGTCCTATAATAACAACCTAACTTTGTAGAATGAGTGTACCCACCCAGACTTCAAAGTTCTCTACCTTGGGAAATGCGATCTCTTTAGCATTTACACTTATCTCTAGTGCTAGAGGCTAGAGTTTTTATAAATGTGAAATTCTGCTTCAGTTTCAAGAAATCTAAGGCAATTCCAAGATTCGTGGATTATGGGAAGGGACGCTGACCTATAAGTTTGACTAAACCAAAATGGCAGCATTAACCACTTGAAGTAGAGTGATTCCTGATTTTCATGGTAGAGTTTCCCAAAGACAATGCATAAATCACTAGTCTGCTTTGTTCTTAGAAGCTGTTTCATACAACAGGAACCACAAAGTCCTATGTCAGTACATTGCTAGAGCTTTCTGGGTACTAGAGGGTCTCCTGGTGGATGTCACCATGTTCTCACATCTTTCATGACCATCCATAAGTGACAATACACTGTTTTCAGAAGTGAGACAACCCAGGTTAAGGCTATCTCATACAGGCTAGAGTCACAGGGGGCAAGTGAAGCTGAGGTAGCAAGAGAGAAGTTAGAGGTCAAGAGGGAAAAAAGAGTAAGAGACAGGGCAGAGTCAAAAAAAGACTTCCATGGCTGGTTGGCAACTGTCTTAGTACATTTTTATAATTGAGAATATTGATTCTGTCCTATTCTACTTTTTATGGCTGTGATAAATACCATACCCAAAAGCAACTTGGAGAGGAAAGTATTTTTTTTTATAGTTTATAGTTTTAGTTTTTCATTGCAGGAAGTCAGGGCAGGAACCCAGAGGCAGAAACTAAAGCAGAGGCCATAGAAGGGTTTACATGGCTTGTTCAGTCTGTTCTATTATGCACCCCAGGATCACCTTCTGAGAAGTGGTACCCACCTCAGTTGAATGAGCTAATACAAATCAGTAATTAATCACAAAACAGCTCCACAGATTTATCTATAGGCCAATCTGATGAAGGCATTCTCTCAATCCAACTTTTTCTTCTCAGATAACTCTAGCTTGTGTCAAATGGACAAAAACTAACTAGGACAGCTTCCTTGTAAGTAATGCTACATGTCAGTTCTCATCAGGTGTTCCCATAGTCTTACTCAGGTAACAGTTGAAAGAATGGGCTTTCTGCACTCTTGAGATAATAGACACTACATGACAGATAGATTGTGGTAAGGGTAGGATAAGGACATTCAGAGATTCTTACAATATAGGTGCTGGAGACCCCTCCCTGTTTCCAGGAGAACCTCAGTGAAGTTAAAGGACATGCAGTTCAAGGCATGGTAAGTACGATTGTAAGGCATTGCACAGCCAACCATTGGCTGAGGTGTTTGGAATCTCAGAATACTCAGTGTACAGGGCATTGTCTTTTGAGAGAGTCTCTAGGATCCAGTTCTGAACAAAAGAGGGCATCAACATTCTTCTCTTTCCCATGAGTTCTAGGGTTTAAGGTATTTTTTCACCCGAGCAACAGTAAAAAGCTAGGATTTTTCAAAAGATTGGGGAATGTTATCACAGTGGCCTCTTCACCAACAAGTATCCCCCATCTCTACCGAAACATTTAAATTAGGATCAGATGTATGAGGAGTACAGAATTTCACAAAAACTTAGCCATGGTCAAAATTCCACCTTTAAGCTAGCTCCCTTTGACCTCATATAATTCACAAAACAGACCTTTTCTCTGTGGAGAGAAAAGTTGTGGTCAGGCTGGGAATTGTTATGAAAGAATCCTAACTTCTCAAGATGCCTCTTTATAAGTTTCTCATTACAACCATCTCAAAGTGTGGAAAGCTCAAAGTTCAGAGGTAATCTAAAGATATTCATCAGTGTAATTCTGCCTACAGCTTCACAGATGACTTTTGTATTTTCCCACAAAGTGTCAAGGTCCATTTCCAGTTTATCATAACGTGGCGGTGATGGTTCACCACGGCAGCGCTAGTGGAGCCAAAGTAATCAACAAAAGTTAAGGGTAGTAAGTCAAGTAGGAAAGGGTCATTATATTAGAAGTAGTAATGCAAGTTATAGAAGTTCGGGCAGGGAGAGCTACAGTAAACAAGCAAGACGAAAGTTCTGACAAAACAGCTAATAGTACTCACTGACCTCTGAGAAGCACTGGATTTTGGCCATAATTCTAAAACATATAATTTCATTACTTTCCTTCAATGTGACCATAAGAGTAAGGAGAGAGGAAGAAGAGAGAGAGGAAAAAGTGGAGAAGACTACATGTAGGGAAAATTAAGGTCTCTCTCTCTCATTCTCTCTTTCTCTCTCTCTCTCTCTTTCTCTCTCTCTCTCTCTTACACACACACACACACACACACACACACACACACACACTATACCTGTTACAAATGTGACACAAAGCTCTGCTATAATTAGGACATGACAGGTACAGCATAACACAATATTAGAAACCCAATATGTATGCAAACCTATACACATCTTCACAGCTTTCATATAATTCAGTCCTCTGATAATGCAACTCAACATGTCAAAGACATACGCAACCACCACAAGTCAACTTGAGACCACTTTCAGCCACACAAAAAATAAGCCACATACAATTCAACTACACCACACCTTTAAGCTGTTCAAGCTGAGCATTGAAATCTGTTTTGTGACTCGGTAGATTTCCCAGAGTTCTACACTCCCTGACCACGTAGTAACATAAATAAATACATGTGGTCCTTTTCAGTGGCTTTTCTCACTTCTGATATAATCTTCAAGTACGCAGGTAGGCATGAGTGCTTCATTGGTTCCTATGACTACTAATATTTTATCAGATACACATGTTTCATTTGATTTATCCAGTTCTCCTGTGACTGACATTCTTTGTATTTATAACTCTGGGGAATTATGAGTAATTCATGTGGAAGATTGTGATTTTTCTTCCCTCAAACAGAAGTGGAATTGTTAGCGACTCTAGGCTTAATCATTTCAGGAGCTTGAGAAGTTTTTTCAACTGCAGCTCTACCATTCTACAGTTGCTGTAGCATTGTAGGAAATGCTACTGTCTCCACCATTTGACTATGCTTAATGTTTGTTCTAACAAAAGCTATCACGAACTTTAATAGCTTCTTATAATTCTGTACTCCTTTGTCCTTGTTAGGGTTTCAATTGCTGTGACGACACATTATGTTCAAAACAAGTTGGGGAGAAAAAAGTTTATTTGAGTTGTATTTCCAAATCGCTGTTCAGCACATAAGGAAGTCAGGACAGGATCTCAAAACAGGGCAGAAGCATGGAGACAGAAGCACATGCAGAAGCCATGGAGGAAAGTAACCAGCTTGGTGCTCCAGGCTTGCTCGTTGGGCTTTTTTATAGAACACCAGCCCAGAGCTGTAACCACTCACCATATGTTTTGTCATCCTCCATCAATCACCAATTAACAAAATGCCCTACGGTTCTATCTTATTAAGGCACTTGCTTTTCTTTCTTCTTTTGATGCATAGAATATCTGATGAGAGGATATAACTTATTCCTCATTCTAAATAGCAGTGTTTGTCAATCAAAAAGACTCCTCCAGGTACACTGTGTCTATCAGCTACATTTGTAGGAAGGTAGACACAATGTCAGTATAATTTTGAACAGAAGCCAAAGAGCTAAACCTGGGGGCCAGATAAAAAAATTCCTGACTATTCCAGAATACTTAAGAAAGGCCATAGACAGAAACTTGGGCCAGTAGTTAGCAATAGGAGAGAGTAACTGGGCTGCTCCAACCTTTGCAGTTGAGACAGCTGCAGACTAGCAGAACATAGGAGATTGGAGGTCAATGTCTCTATTTCTGTAAACATAGCAAACTCATTGCTTTTCTTTTAGTTTCATAAACAAGAGCTGTTCCCTTAGCATTCAAAGCCAATACCTTCTTTGCATTGCATTTATCACTACTTAATTAGAAGTGTCTCCTTTGTTGTTGTTTCAGGCTTGTTGTTGAATTTACAATGTGTTATATAAAATATTTGTTAAATATATAACAATCAAAATATACTAGTAAGCATTTATATATCTTTAGCCATTAATTGTTTTTAAGAGTAGGGATTTCTACAATATTTTCATAGACATCTTGACATATAAAGTGGATTATTTTAACTGACAGTCTCTCTACTATTTCAAAGATGTTTTGGTGACCATTATCAATTTTTTTCTTTTATTGAATAATTTTTATTTACATTTCAAATGTTATTCCCTTTCCCAGTTTCCTAGACATAAGCTCCCAATCCCATCCTCCTCCCCTTCTTCTATAAGGGTGTTCCCCTCCGCATCCATCTCCCCTTCCAGGACCCCCCAACATTCCCCTACACTGTGGGTCCAACCTGGGTAGGACGAAGGGCTTCTTCTTCCTTTGGTGTTCAACAAGGCCATCCTTTGCTACATATAGAGCTGGAGCCATGGGTCAGTCCATGTATAGTCTTTGGGTAGTGGTTTAGTCCCTAGGAGCTCTGGTTGGTTGGTATTGTTGTTCTTATGGGGTTGCAAGCTCCTTCAGCTCTTTCAATCCTTTCTCTAATTCCTCCAATGGGGTCCAGGTCTAGTTCAATGGTTTGCTGCTAGCATTCACTTCTGTATTTGACATGCTCTGGCTGTGTCTCTCAGGAGATATCTATATCCGGTTCCTGTCAGCATGCACGTCTTAGCTTCATCAATCTTATCTAGTTTTGGTGGCTGTGTGTGTGTGTGTGTGTGTGTGTGTGTGTGTGTGTGTGTGTGTGTGTGCACCCCACATGTGGGGCAGGCTCTGAGTGGCTGGCTGTTCCCTTAGTCTCTGCTCCAAACTTTCCCTCCATATTTCCTCCTATGAATATTTTTTGTTCCCTTTTTAAGAAGGAGAGAAGCACCCACACTTTGGCAACCTTCTTATTGAGCTTCCTGTGGTCTGTGGATTGTATCTTGAGTAATTCGAGCTTTTGGACTAGTATCAACTTATCAGTGAGTGCATACCATGTGTGTTTTTCTGTGACTGGTTACCACACTCAGGATGATATTTTCTAGTTCATTCCATTTGCCTATGAATTTCATAAAGTTGTTGTTTTTGATAGCTGAATAGTACTTCATTGTGTAGATGTACCACATTTTCTGTATCCATTCTTCTGTTGAAGGGCATCTGTGTTCTTTCCAGCTTCTGCTTATTATAAATAAGGCTGCTATGAACATAGTGGAACATGTGTCTTTGTTGTATGTTGGAGTATCTTTTGGGTATATACCCAGAAGAGGTATAGCTGGATCCTCAGGTAGTGTAATGTTCAATTTTCTGAGGAACCTTGAGGTCTTCTGTCAAGCTGCTAATATATGTTCTCTCCAGTTTCATTTTGGAGGCACTCAGAGCTATGACTTTTCCTCTTACCACTGCTTTCGTTGTGTCCCATAAGTTAGGGTATGTTGTGGCTTCATTTTCATAAATTCTAAAATGTCTTCAATTTCTTTCTTTCTTCCTTGACCAAGTTGTCATTGAGTAGAGCCTTATTCAACTTCCATGTATATGTGGGCTTTCTGCCATTTTTGTTATTATTGAAGACCAACCTTAGTCCTTGTTGATCTGATAGCATGCATGGGATTATGACAATCTTTTGTATCTATTGAGGCCTTTCTGTGATGGATTATATGGTCAGTTTTGGAGAAGGTACAGTTCATGGAAACAGAAATTAAACAGAGACAGAGAAACTAACAGAAGTTATGAACCAAATGGACTTAACAGACATTTATAGAACATTTCCTCCTAAAACAAAAGGATATACCTTCTTCTCAGCAACTCATAAAATGCTGGATCCTGTTTATATATCCAGTCTGGTATCCCATGCCTTTTTTATGGGGAAATTGAATCTATTGATATTGAAAGATATTAAGTACAGATGATTGTTAGTGACTGTTATTTTCATTGCTGAAGTTGGTATTATGTGTGTATGATTCTTTTCTTCTGGGTGTGTGTGTGTGTGTGTAATGTTTAGTTTATTATGTTTTCTTGGGAGTAGTTATCCTCCTTGTGCTGGAAATTTCATCCCAATAGTCTCTGTAGGGCTGTATTATTAAAAAGATATAGTTTAAATTTGGTTTTGTCATAGAATATCTTTGTTTCTCCACCTTTGATGATTGAGAATTTTGTTTGTATAATAATATCCTGGGCTAGCATTTGCCTTCTCTTAGAGTCTGGATGACACCTGTCCAAGATCTTCTGGCTTTTAGAGCCTCTGTTGAGAAGTCTGCTGTAATTTGGGTAGGTCTGACTTTATATGTTACTTGTACTTTTTTCCTTGCAGGTTTTGTTCCTTCTTTATTCTGTGTATTTTAGCATTTTTATTATTATATGACAAAAAGATTTTCTTTTCTGGTCCAATCTAATTGGTGTTCTGTAGTCTTCTTGTAAATTTATGGCCATCCCTTTCTTTAGGTTAGGGAAGTTTTTTTTTTTTTCATAATTTTGTTGAAAATGTGAACAGGTCCTTTGAGCTAGAAATCTTCATTCTCCTCTGTTCATATTATTCTTAGGATTGATGTTTTCACTATGTCCTGAATTTTCTGGATATTTGGGTCAGGAGTTTTTTACACTTTCTATTTTCTTTGGCTATTGTGTCGATATGTTTTATGGTATCTTCTAAACTGAGATTCTCTCTTCTATCTCTTGTACTCTGTTGGTGATGCTTGCATCTGCAGCTCCTGATCGCTTTCCTAAATTCTCCATTTCCAGGGTTTCCTCACTTTATGTTTTCTTTATTGTTTTTATTTCTGTTTTTAGTTCTTGTACCATTTTGTACACTTCCTTTACCTATTTGATTATATTTTCCTTTATTTATTTAAGTGATTTATTTGTTTCTTCTTTAAGGGCTTCTTCCTGTTTGCCTGTGTTTTTCTGTATTTATTTAAGGGAGTTTGTATATCCTCCTTAAATACCTCTATCATTTTTTGACAAGTCGACATAAAACTATCCCTCATAACTGCTGTTGGAAAACCCTACCCCTAAGCCCATCTTCAGATACCAGAAACCTAGAGATAGTGGCATGACTTTATCAGGCCTCCAAAATGAGAAATATTTCCTCTGTCACTAAGAGTTGTTTATTCTCCCTATGTTCATGGGCTATACCATCTTATTTTAAAAGCTGTGCCATTTATTGTTTATTCCTGACCCTTTTCTCTCTTCATTCTCTCTGAGGCAGCCTCCCTCATGCATGATCACTTCTACCAATAAACCTATCAGATGAGATCTGTTGCTTGACATGACCTCTTTTTGGCACACCTTGTCTCCAATGCACCATGGTGCTTCTGCTGATCAATCATAGCAACTTGTCAATTCCATACACAAACAAGTCATTTTAAAGCCATCAACATTCCTTTCTTGTGCATCACCTGGATCTCACACTAATATAATCATCACAATACAAAACATTCTACAAACTTAAAACTGTCACGATCTTACAAATTCAAACACCTTTTAAAATTCACTCGCCTTTCAAATACAATGTCTCTCATGTGGGTTCTTATAGAACCAAAAATAAAATGCTTTCTTACTTAAAGAGGGAAAGTCAGGGAATATTCACAATCAAATCAAAGCAAAACCAAACTCCAACAACATAACTCACTCAGTGTGCAATGTCTGGAATTCACTCTCAATCTTCTTCATTACTTCAAAGAGCCTAGGTCTCTGCTCTGGAGCTTCTGCAGCACACACAGCCTGTTTGTCTCCTAGGCTTAGACTTGGTTTATTCCACAGCTGCTGCCCCTCTTGGTAGGTCTCCCATGTTACTGGCATATTTGAGATGCTGGCCCTTCTGCTAAACTGGGTTGCGATTTCATCCATAGTCTCTCCTGTGTTTTCTGCGTGTTGCCATGACTCAAATTTTCTTCATGACCCCCTTCAATCCTGGGCTTTCACTGTTACTGAGGCTGTACCCTTGACAATGGCCTCTTTTGACTTTTCACAATGCCAAGTCTTATCATAGCTTCATTTCTCCTGTAGGACATGATCAGCCCTACATCCAGGAGATCCCACTCATGAAACCATGGAGATGGAGAACGATGAAATAAGCAAGAGGTTTAATGACCCAGTGCACTGGGATGGCCCTGTAATTGGGACAGAGGTGACCCCAAATAACAAAAGCACACATTTTTATACACTTGTGGAGGACAGCCTTGACCCTTACATTCCTCAATGATGTAATATTTTTGGCACTGGGATGGGGGACTGCTAAGGGCAGTTAGCTCATTTCCTAGAACAGGATGTTATCTTAAATTCTTTGGACCCTGTGTCAAAGTCCCAGCCACCTGGTATTTCCCTAAGGAAGCCTTTGTCCTTAAACTTTGAAACTTACACTCCTCCATGTCTTCAGATTTAGTACAACCTGGGAGACTCTTACTCATGACTAAGTTTTGCTGCCAGCACAAGCTGCAACTTTGGCCACTTCTGAAGACCGCTTGCATGTGCTGACTCTGAGAAAACACTTCCCAGAAGACTTCACCTTACTGATGCTATTCCCTTCTTAACCACCACTTATTGCAAAGTTCCAGCTGACCAGCACCCATTTCCACAGAACATCAATAGTTTTACTTCATTGGTTCTAAAATCCTGTTAATCGCATCTGACTCTTCAGCCCCAGCTAAGCTAACTAGAATGACGGACTCTTAACTAAAAATAGTAAACAACCCTATAGTGTCATTAAAGAACTCTCAGACTTTCCTCTGGAACTTCACAAGTAAGGCCCCCATGACCCACGTGACTCTCAGCATTCCTGTGTTTCAAGATCCCACAGAATAGCTCAGTGAGCTTTGAACACCCAGTGACTTTTCTTGTTCACAATTCCACAAAAAGGGGGGTAATGCTAAGGCTGTGGCTACATCTTGTAAGATGAAAATCTGAGGGAGGACTGTTAAGGGTTAAAATTGAAAAAATTCCACTTTAATGGAATGTCTGATACAAAGTATTTTCTTCTTTGTGTTGAAGGTACTTTGCAATCTTCAAAACTGAAATTGCATCAGGAAATAATTTTTTCTATTACAAATACTAAAGATTTATGATATAGTGGTTCATTTATCATATATATTAATTATATATACACTATGATACTAACGTCCTTGGAATGCGAATGTGTACACAGGATTATCAGCTCATTTAAAGGGTTTCTCCAAAATGTAACTTTTAACATCCTTTACATCTATCTCTGTAAAAGAATCTGTTCTCATTTGGGTCAGTTATTACATGGGAAAGGTTTTACACAGTAAGTCTCACAATCTATTTCATGAAGAAATAGATTTTCTTACCTATTGGCATTGTATATAACAGGTCATATGTAGAATATTTAAACTTACCCATTGGACATACTACAGCCTATCAATTAGATTGATTTTTGTATCACCCAGCTCAGATACTGGATTAATTTGTTTAGTTTTTATTTTTATGTAATGAAGAAAAACAAAGGAAATGAAGGGAAAGTGTACAAAGGCATATGATATCAGCAAGAGGCTGACTATGTAAGCGATGGGTTCTGAGGGGGTACCTGGAAGAGAATGGGGGACAAGAGACACGAAGAAGGATGCCAAGACAAGAGTCTGATCAAGGTGACAATTTTATTTTTCCCCAAGGCTGAATTTATACCATAACATGGGTAACAGAGAGAGAGGGGGAAGTGGGAAACATTTACGCAGGCCAAGGACACAATATTTGTGTGGTCAGGGAATAAGCTGATGTTGACAGGATGTTAGAAAGTTCACAGGTTTGTCATATCTACTAGTCAGCAGGATGTTGGTTTTTCAGAAAGGTTACAGGTCATCGCATTGGGTATCTTGACGTATATTATTATTCATTTTGACCACAAGATTTGTATTAGTCTTCTGCAGCTGGCTGGGGATTTTCCATGAACCCAGTCATACTTAATTCTAACCATAATAATAACATTAATAATGGAGGGCTTCAAGGGCATCGCTCCCGACATGAATATAAATTTACAGTTGAATATTGTGCTTGCACAAAGTACATGGAAGTGTTCACAGCTCTCACTTTTTTCTTTGCAAATGCTATCATGGTGACTGTGAGAACTTCACAGATGAATCTCAAGGAGTGCTATTGAACAAACAGTTCTCAGACATCTCACAGCCTTGTACCAGTATTCATGGTGGTACACTGGCATCTTCAAACCATGCAGCTATGGCTACAAAGGCTATAGCTACAACGAGTGGAATCTCTTTCAAAAACCACTGCTCATGGGTTTTATTTAATAACTTTGCAATCAACACAGTTTCCAAGTGTAGATCTCAGCTGTCCTTGCATCACTTAACATTTTCCTGCAGATGGAAGACTCCTGTCACCGTGTTTCATTATCTTGCAATTTACGAGGGCACGGGTGTTCCTAATATACAAAACTAGAAGGGTCTGCTTCATGGAGTATGTTTGGAACTTTTTCTTTTGCTGGGGCATTTCTGTTCTGCTTAACGTGTTCTACTGAGGGCCTAGTGTCTCTGAGGTAATGGTCTTGATCTCCAGGTCATTTTTTCTATATCTATACCATCTGTCTGCCTGCCTGTCTTTTCCCTATGCACTGTTCGACAACATTTCTAAAAAGAAGCCTTCCAAGGGCCTCACATTCTCACAGAGGCAAATTATATTCTGCTGTGTTTTTACCTCATTTGTTTCAATTCTACTCTTATTCCCATCACTGCTCCTAGGAGGCCGAAAAGCTGGAGCCGTAAGCTGTAAGCTCCTAAACTCCTCCTTCACTGTTCCTGCCAGGGAGGAAGAGGTCTTTCCTCCTTAGGCTTTCTCTTGCATCCCTCTGCTTTTCCCATAGTCCCATCAGGCCTGCTACTCAGAGACACTGGATTCCCTTTGAAGCTTTTGTTACAGAGATATAAACAGAGAGCTATAAAAACACAGAGGGATCAATTAATTCTGCTGCAGGGGATCAAGGAGGACATCAAAAAGCAGGAGACCTTGGAGCTTGCCCTTGAAGCTTGATTAGTCTTTAAAAATATATCAAGAATTGAGCCAGAAAGAAAATTCAATCTTTTGCTGTCTCAACCAACTGTCTACGATGAAAACCGAGAGACACACTTTCTAACTGGCTTGGGGTTTTCTAAACCACTAAGCTCTGCCCACTAAGTTCTGCCCACGGAAGTGCAGCAGCAGAGCTTGCTGTCATTCTGGAGAGGAGAATGCATCAGCTCAGACTGGTTTAATAGCCCCAGGTCCCATCCTGCATCTTATGAGAAGAGTCAGGTATGGTGAGCTACCGCTGTCTCACCTGACTGCCTTGGGCAAGTCTGTCTTCCTTTCTCATTTCTGTTTATTTTTCCCTCAAGCTGCACTGCAAAGGCCCCAAAGGACATTCAAATGAAGACACTGAACAGTGTATTCAAAGAAAGAAACAAATATTAACACCAGTCTGATTGGAAAGTAGAAAAGGAGAACTGTGTACTGGACAGAAAACTGCTTTTACCTCCAAACAAACTTGAATTTTAATGTGGCTCTTGAGGGAAATCACTTTAAATGTCTGAGTTTCCTTTTTCATTTATTTTTTTTTTAATTTTTATACTTAAATGAGGATGATTGTATCTTCTTCCATGTGTTGTTTTAGATTTGGAATCTGTATTTGTTGCATAGTGACAGTAAGAACATTTAACCCTCATGACTAAGTATATATGTATGTGTGTGTATATATACATGTGTGTGTGTGCATGTATATGTGTGTGTGTGCGTATATATATGTGTGTGTGTATATATATATACGCACACACACACACACACACAAAATTAGACTAGGTCATAAAATTAAGACCAATAAATCTTACATTTTGTCTTCTGAATACTTTCTCGAACCTCAAGAGCTAGTTAATTCCCCAATATCATGGCCTCTCAGTCTGAGAATCCTGGATTTAAGTTAGTTCAGGGGAATCTCTCTCAATCTATTGATCCTTCATTTTCTCCCTCTCTCTCTCTCTCTCTCTCTCTCTCTCTCTCTGTCTCTCTCTGTCCCTATCTCTCTCTTTCTTGCTCACTCACTCTTTTTCTGTGTGCTATCTAGGATGAATTGATTAGAGAGGTAGATTGGGAAGTAAAGATGATCAAAATGCACATCCCTGACATATTGGAATTTTTTACAGTTTTGCTTCCAACTTCCAACATTGCTTATAATACTTTCCTCCTTATACAGAAGCTGCCAAGGCCAGAGTCTCTAGGGGAAAACAACCTGAATTCTCAGCTATGCCACAAGCATATTTCTACATTCAAAGGCTGGCATCTTAGTGTTTCTTTGCTTCAGTTATCTTTATAAGAGGGGAAAATAATCAAGAATTATTTGCTCAAGTTCTTAGAGCACTATAGAGAATAAAATTCATCAAACACATAGAAATAG